>NC_133130.1:71410103-71710103 GCF_048418815.1 Hemitrygon akajei | reverse complement strand
TACTTGTATGGGAGAGAGTCTACCCTCATTACTGACTATCAATCACCCATGTTTTTCAACCTATAGAAGAGTGTTCCGCCAATAGCAGCAACACAAATGCAGAGATGGGCTCTGTTTCTTGGAGGACACAATTATAAGATCCAATTCAAGAGGACAACTAATCATGGAAATGCTGATAGATTGTCTTGTTTACCCTTGGAAAAGCAAATACCTGAAAAATTTACAAAAGAAGACACTCCTTGTGATGTATTCTCCTCAATGCAAACAAAAGTGTCCCTATTATGGCAGAAATAATTCAAAGGAAAACCAATAAAAGACTCCACACTGTCTCAGGACTACATGGCTACCCAAAATAGCTGGAATGTTTAACATAAACTCCAGTTCTCCTATTGTTACCATCTCTAAGATGAACTTGCATTATGTGGGGATTGAGAGCTATTTTACCATCCAAGTTGAGAGCTAAAGTACTGGAGGAGCTACAGTACATGTCAGTCATCTAGGCATGGTGAGATGACAGCATTGGCTTGAAGCTTTATCTGATGGCCTGGGATAGATCAGCAGATTGAGTTGCTTGCCATGCACTGGTCAGGATGCCAACACATACAGAAGATGCCAAGAGCAATGCCTCTCCATCCACGGCAGTGGCCTTCACTACCCTGGCAGAGGATTCATCTAGATTTTGCCAGACCATTCATAGGCACAGATTTCTTGGTAGAAGCGGATGCAACTACAAAGTGGCCAGAAGTGTTCCAAAGGCCTCCACTGCAGCATCGCACCCTGTTGATGTGCAGAGAAACCTCTTCTCAAGGACTGGTGTTTCAGAACACTTCATTAGTGACAATGGACCACAGTTTGTTGTGGAACAGTTTCAGTCATTCCTGAAAATGAATAAAATAAGACATAGTACATTGGTACCATACCACCCAGCTACAAATAGCTGGGAGGAAAGGTTTGTCCAGAGTTAAAGCAAGCAATGTCAGCAGAACACACTAAACTAACAATGAATCAGAAGCTTGCCAACTTCCTGCCTGTGTATCATAATGCAACACACTCAACAACCAACAACTCACCAGCTCAGCTGTTCCTGGGTCGTCCCTTGCACTTACGCTTGGATCTTCTCAAACTCAATCTCAGGAGGAGTAGGTAGGGCAAATAGCTGTGACAAATTGAGGGGTCCTCAATCAAGGAGATTAGATGTTTCACTCCCACACAAGCAGTCCTGGTGGGGGACTACAAAAGTGATCAAAAGTGGGTACCTAACAAAACTGACAATGAGGAGAAATTACTTTTGTCAGAGGGTGATAAATCTGTGGAATTTGTTGCCTCAGGCGCCTGTGGAGACCAAGTCACTGGGTGCTTTTAAGGCAGAGATAGATAGGTTCTTGATTAGCCAGGGCATCAAAGGGTATGGGGAGAAGGCAGGGGAGTGGGGATGACTGGAAGAATTGGATCAGCGCATGATTAATGGTAGAGTAGACTCAATGAGCCAAAAGGCCTACCTCTGCTCCTATATCTTATGGTCTTATCGTCTTACTTTTCAAGATTAAGGACAGAACTGAACCACTCTCCTACACAGTGTCCAATGTCATCTGGAGATGACACATCGATTAGCTGAGGAGAGCAGAGTCAATTGTTAGAAAAGAAAGGTGTCCAGAACTGTCAGAACCATGACCTGCAGTCCCAGAGTCAGCTCCAAAAATCACCACAGAGGTGGTCCCAGAACCTGAGAGTGTTTTACAGCCATGTAACACCTGCCAGGCAAAGTGACCCCGACCCCACACCCTGGTCAGGAAACATGTTATTCCACAAGAGTAAGAAATCCTCCACAGCAATTACATCTTTAGGCCTGAATTGCAGGACAATTTAAAATTCAACATCCTGTGGATTTCAATTTGTGGTTGTATTATGAAAGAAAGAGAGAGAGAGAGAGAGAGAGAGAGAGAGAGAGAGAGAGTGTGTGTGTGTGTGTGTATACGCGCGCACTCTCTATATTGGGTTGGAGTTTATAGCTAAGCAGGGAGGACTGTAGTGTGTTTAATATTTCAGTAGTGTTTGAGTAATATTGTAAATGTATTGTATGATTAAGCATTCTTTGTTTTTACATGATTCATTAAAGGTTATATGTAAAAGTATGTGAGTGGCACTTGTCATTACTCCGCCACATCATGTGCACTACATGCTAAAGTAAAAACAAAATTAAACATACACAAGTTACCCCTGGCTCCTGTGTTTTTCTTTTCTATTAGTTTTATGTTTTAGAGTTACAAAACATAACAGGACCCACACCATCAGGTTCAGGAATAGTTATTACTGCTCAATCATCAAATTTTTGAATCAGAGCGCATAACTTGCTTTTCAATCGAAGCAAGAGGCTGAGGGTGGAAGACTGAAGGCATCGCAGAGTGAAGGTTGTTTTTCTTTAACAGCTCGGGGAAAAGAGGCTAGACTGCGCAGACACGTGACGTAGCGTGCCAAAGGTTTAAAAGAAAGACCACCATATACAGCGGCCATCATTGGAGTGGACTGAGTTGGAGTGGGACGGCTTTGGCTCAATCAGGCTTCGGCGAGAAACAGGCAGAGGTGAGGGTAGGTTCTGGTAAGTTTCTGTTTTCTTTTTTTTGTTCAGACTAGAGAATATGCCAGGCAGGATGTTGGAATGCTCCTCTTGCAGGATGTGGGAAGTCAGGGGGACCTCCAGTCTCCCTGACAACGATACCTGCAAGAAGTGCATCCAGCTGCAGCTCCTAACAGACCACGTTAGGGAACTGGAGCAGGAGCTGGATGACCTCCGGATCATTCGGGAGACTGAGCAGTTTATAGATAGTAGCTTCCGGGAGGTAGTTACACCTAAGGAACAGGGCACAGGTAATTGGGTTACCATCAGGTGAGGGAAGGGAAAAGGGCAGGTAGTGCAGGGTTCCCCTGTGGCCATTCCCCTCCAAAACAGGTACACTGATTTGGATACTATTGGGGAGGATGGCTTACTTGCGACAAGCTGCGGCAGCCGGATCTCTGGCACTGAGTCTGGTTCTGCAGTGTAGAAGGAAGGGAGGAAGAAGAGGAGAGTGGTAGTGATAGGGAACTCCATAGTCAGGGGTACAGACAGGAGATTCCTGGATGGTTTGTTGCCTCCCAGGTGCCAGGATCAGGGATGTCTCTGATCACGTGCACAGCATTCAGGAGGGTGATCAGCCAGATGTTGTGGTACACATCGGTAGAAAGAGTCAGGAGGTCCTGAAGAGTGACTACAGAGAGCTTGGTAGGAAGTTGAAAAACAGGACCTAAAGGTTAGTAATCTCCGGATTGCTGCCTGTGCCACGTGCCAGTAAGGGTAGCAGTAGGATGCTCTGGCAGATGAACACGTGACTGAGAAACTGGTGTAGGGGGCAGGGTTTCAGATTTCTAGATCATTAGGACCTCTTCTGGGGCAGGTGGGACCTGTACAAGAGAGACGGGTTACACCTGAACTACAAGGGGACCAATATACTTGCAGGGAGGTTTGCTAGTGTTATTGGAGAGGGTTTAAACTAGATTTGCAAGGGGATGGGAACCAGAGTGCCAGAATAGATAGTGAAACGGGGGTAAAAATAAATGATGTTAGTAGTTCATGCAAAGTCATGAATAGTAAGGTTGTGTGTGGTGGTAATAATCTTCTGAGGTGTGTATATTTCAGTGTGAGCAGTATTGAGGGAAAGACAGACAAGCTGAGGGCCTGGATTGACACATGGAATTATGACATCATAGCCATCACTGAAACTTGGCTACAGGAGGGGCAGGACTGGCAGCTCAATGTTCCAGGGTTCCGATGTTTCAGACATGATACAGGCAGAGGGATGAAGTTTGGGGGGGTTGGCTTTGCTAGTCAGGGTAAATATTACAGTAGTGCTTCAGCAGGACAGGTTAGAGGGCTTGTCTACTGAGGCCATATGGGTGGAGCTGAGAAACAGGAAAGGTATGACCACATTAATAGAGTTGTATTATAGACCACCCAATAGTCAGTGAGAATTGGAGGAGCAAATCTGCAGAGAGATAACAGACAACTGCAGGAGACAGAAAGTTGTGATTGTAGGGGATTTTAATTTTCCACACATTGATTGGAGCTCCCATACTGTTAAAGGTCTAGATGGGTTAAAGTTTGTAAAATGTGTTCAGGAAAGTTTTCTAAATCAATATATAGATGTACCAACTAGGGAGGATGCAATATTAGGTCTCCTATTAGGAAATGAGTTAGGGCAGGTGACAGAAGTGTGACTAGGGGAACACTTTGGTTCCAGTGATCATAATGCCATTAGTTTCAACTTGATCATGGATAAAGATAGATCTGGTCCTTAGGTTGAAGTTCTAAACTGGAAAAAGGCCAAATTTGAAGAAATGAGAAAGGATCTAAAAAGTGTAGATTGGGACAGGTTGTTCTCTGGCAAGGATGTGATTGGTAAGTGGGAGGCCTTCAAAGGAGAAATTTTGAGAGTGCAGAGTTTGTATGTTCCTGTCAGGATTAAAGGCAAAATGAATAAGAATAAGGACCCTTGGTTCTCGAGGGATATTGGAACTCTGATAAAGAAGAAGAGAGAGATGTATAACATGTATAGGCAACAGGGAGGAAATAAGATGCTTAAGTAGTATAAAAAGAGTAAGAAAATACTTAAGAAAGAAATCAGGAGGGCTAAAAGAAGACATGATTGCTTTGGCAGTCAGGGTGAAGGATAATCCTAAGAGCTTCTACAGGAATGTTAAGAGCAAAAGGATAGTAAGGGATAAAATTGGTCCTCTTGATGATTGGAGTGGTCGGCTATGTATGGAACCAAAAGAAATGGGAGAGATATTAAATGGGTTTTTTGCATCTGTATTTACTAAGGAAACTGGAATGGAGTCTATGGAAATAAGGCAAACAAGTAGGGAGGTCATGGAACTTATACAGATTAAAGAGGAGGAGGTGCTTTCTGTCTCGAGGCCAATCAGAGTAGATAGATTCCCAGGACCCGACAAGGTATTCCCTCAGACCTTGAAGGAGACTAGTGTTGAAATTGCAGGGGCCCTGGCAGAAATATTTAAAATGTCGATATCCACGGGTCAGGTGCCGGAGGATTGGAGGATAGCTCAAGTAGTTCCGTTGTTTAAAAAAGGCTCAAAAAGTAAGCCAGAAAATTATAGGGCAGTAAGTTTGACATCGGTAGTAGGTAAATTATTGGAAGGAATATTAAGAGATAGGATCTACAAGTATTTGGATAGACAGGGACTTATTAGAAAAAGTCAGCATGGCTTTGTGCGTGGTAGGTCATACTTAACCAATCTATTAGAGTTTTTCAAGGAAGTTACCAGGAAAGTGGATGAAAGGAAGGCAGTGGGTGTTGTATACATGGACTTCAGTAAGGCCTTTGACAAGGTCCCACATGGGAGGTTAGTTAGGAAGATTCAGTCACTAGGTATACATGGAGAGGTAGTAAATTGGATTAGACATTGGCTCAATGGAAGAAGCCAGAGAGTGGTAGTGGAGGATTGCTTCTCTGAGTGGAGGCCTGTGACTAGTGGTGTGCCACAGGGATCAGTGCTGGGTCCATTGTTATTTGTCATCTATATCAATGATCTGAATGATAATGTGGCAAATTGGATCAGCAAATTTGCTGATGATACAAAGATTGGAGGTGCAGTGGACAGTGAGGAAGGTTTTCAAAGCTTACAGAGGGATTTGGACCAGTTGGAGGAATGGGCTGAAAAATGGCAGATGGAGTTTAATGCGGAGAAGTGTGAGGTATTGTACTTCGGAAGGTCAAACCAAGGTAGAACATACCAGGTAAATGGTAGGACACTGAGGAGTGCAGTAGAGCAGAGGGATCTGGGAGTACAGATACATAATTCCCTAAAAGTGGCGTCACAGGTGGATAGGGTCGTAAAGAGAGCTTTCGGTACATTGGCCTTTATAAATCAAAGTATTGAGTATAAGAGTTGGAATGTAATGGTGGAGTTGTATAAGACATTGGTGAGACCGAATTTGGAGTATTGTGTGCAGTTTTGGACACCTAATTACAGGAAGGATATTAATAAGGTTGAAAGAGTGCAGAGAAGGTTTACAAGGATGTTGCCGGGACTTGAGAAACTGTGTTACAGAGAAAGGTTGAATAGGTTAGGACTTTATTCCCTGGAGCATAGGAGAATGAGGGGTGATTTGATAGAGGTGTATAAAATTATGATGGGTATAGATAGAGTGAATGCAAGCAGGCTTTTTCCACTGAGACTAGGGGAGAAAAAACCAGAGGTCATGGGTTAAGGGTGAAGGGGGAAAGTTTAAAGGGAACATTGGGGGGGGGGCTTCTTCACGCAGAGAGTGGTGGGAGTGTGGAATGAGCTGCCAGGTGAAGTGGTGAATGCAGGCTCACTTTTGACATTTAAGAAAAACTTGGACAGGTATATGGATGAGAGGGGTTTGGAGGGATATGGCCCAGGTGCAGGCCAGTGGGACTAGGCAGAAAAATGGTTCGGCACAGCCAAGAAGGGCCAAAAGGCCTGTTTCTGTGCTGTAATGTTCTATGGTTCTAACTTTACTCAACTCACCCCATCACTGAACTGTTCCCTCAACCTATGGACTCACTTTCAAGGACTCTTCATCTCATGTTTGTGATATTTATAGTTTGTTTGTTTATTTATTTATTTACCTTTTGTATTTGTATAGTTTGTTGTCTTTTGCACATTAGTTGTTTGTCCATGCATGTTTCTGCCTTCTTTCATTGATTCTATTGTGGTTTTTGGACCTGCTGTGAATGCCTGCAAGAAAATGAATCTCTGCATTCTATATGGAAACATATATGTCCTTATAATACATTGAACTTTGAACTTTAAACATTTGTCTCAAAATATTTTATTCTGACTCCTAAAAATATTGAAACATTGAAATCCATAACATTTAGATTCTCATTTTTATTTTTCATCTGAGATCAGAATCAAACAATTTTAAAGGGGCTTCTGCAATTGGATCTATTGACATGTGTTGCTAAGACATGATCAGTATTTGCTGGAAGGGTAATAGTGTATATTGCTATTAATGGGTCAAGTTGTGCAAGCTGTGGTGTTCCACAGCAGAGCCAATCATGCTGTGATTTCTTTGCATCAAACTGGGAGATCCACCTCACGGAAGGGCTAGTGCACGGGCCTGAAAGAAGCTGCAGAAGGTTGTAAATCTAGTCAGCTTCATCTTGGGTACTAGCCTACAAAGTACCCAGGACATCTTTAGGAAGCGGTGTCTCAGAAAGGCAGCATCCATTATTAAAGACCTCCAGCACCCAGGGCATGCCCTTTTCTTACTGTTACCATCAGGTAGGAGGGTACAGAAGCCTAAAGGTACACACTCAGTGATTCAGGAACAGCTTCTTCCCCTCTGCCATCTGATGGACTTTGAATCTTTGGACACTACCTCACTTTTTAATATATAGTATTTCTGTTTTTGCACATTTTAAAATAATCTATTCAATATACGTAATTGATTTACTTGTTTACTTATTATGTTTTATTTTATTTATTATTGTTTTCTCTCTCTGCTAGGTTATGTATTGCATTGAACTGCTGCTGCTAAGTTAACACATGCCAGTGATAATAAACCTGATTCTGATTCTCCTTCCTTTGGATTTCCAGTCCTGTACTTTCAACTGGGAAACTTATGTACAGAAACTTGTTACTCATTTTTAAAAGCTTAGTTGACAATATTTAATGTATTTATTTATTACTGTTAATGTTATTTTTGATGTTTTATGTTTCTGATTATTTAAAATAATACAAATAGTTTTTAAATGACTCTGGTTGTCAGAAACATTTAAAAGATGTTAAGAGTTCTGGAGGAAAATGAGGCTCCAAGCTTTGCCTCTTATCAAAGGCTGGCAGGGTGTTTGGGGGCAGGCCCTTTGAAGTCTCACGATGCCTCCCAGAACACCTCTGGGATTCAGTAAGTTAGTTCATTTGACCCTGTACATCCAACCCAAGTAAATATGGGTAGGCAGGGATGCAATGCAGAGAGTCCAGGAAGCTATCTAGACCCAGTTCGATTTGGTCTCAATTATAAATTAGCCAGCAGCCCGTGGAGAGCAAAAGTGCACCAAGATTTGTAAAATGCAGAGAGGACACCTTGTGCTTGATCATACTGAAACCAGAACCAGCATTCCAATAAAATACACTCCAATTGTAAATATGTTAAACTCCCACAAGTGAATGCCTTCAATCACCACACAATATCTTCCAGCTGAAGGGCTGGAAAAAGTAGTTAATCAGCAAAAATATGGCTAAAGAAAACAGTTACATAATGGTCATGCTTCTCACCCAAAATAACTTAGAACAGATTGATCATTATATGTGAACAATATAAAGGCAAGTAATGAAAAATGCTTGATGTCTGGAATAGTTGACACAAAGCTTTAGCTTTTTTGTTAGGTTTTGCAATGATTCTGCGCTTCCTTTTCCATTACATGATTAATTTTTAATGGATCGCATTATTAAGTAATTTTCTAGTATTTATTCTACAATATCTGAAAACTGAAATGTAAAATTAGCACAAGGGTGGGAGGTGTGGAATAAACCAGAAAAAATCAAGCCAACCTGCCTAACGTTGGTGCTGGGTAAGTTACAGGAAAAGATTCCCAGTATTCACAATTGAATGGAACAGCTGGGTAGGCAGATCTGACGCTCCAGCATTGAAGCAATAACAAAGTTCTGTCTTTGCGACAAGTGCATCTTTCCCATACTGACAATGAGCTCAGAGGTGTGGTTATTGACAGTGTCTGTGTATAGTATATACAGCGATAGTATGTGAAATAGATACTTTGCATCCATTTTAGCCATCATGTCACCAGCACCAAGGTTTGCTATCAAGCAACACGTGTAGTGGTGACTGAAATAGTTGGGATTGAGACGCTTCATTTCTTTGCACATATTTCATGAGGGGATATCTCTGTTGATCACGTTAGAGCTTTGCACACCATCTGCAGTGGTGTCTACAGTGAGAATGGAGAGACCTTTGGACAAAACATACTTCACATTTACTGTGTTCAATATATCTTTGCAGTCAGTTAGACTTGTTTGTCAGTATTTGATGGCTTTGCTACAATCCATTAAGAGGAAAATGACTGAAGAAATGGGGTATAGTAGGGGAAGGGATGGCTAGTGGGAAGGAATCAACTTTCATTTGGTTAAAGTAAGAAACCAATAGATATTGACTAAAAAAGTCTGATATGACCAAATCATACCAAGAAGGATTAAGGAGAAGACAGACCCCAGGGAATTAAGAGAAAGTACATGAATAGAATGGGCTTTATGAAAAGTTTTGGGTCGATTCTCTTTTGAACCTTTATAAATAACCCAGAATTAGTGCAAGGAACAACTTGACTGAATTTGCAGATGGTATGAAAATGTGTGAAGTGATAAGTAATAATTTAGGAATAGTAGCTTTCAAGATAACCCTGACAGAATGATGAAGGCAGTGGAAGCATGGCTATAGTGAGAAGGTTAAAAACAGATCTTTTTCTTTGTCATGGAGTTTTCTATTCACAGTACTCACAATTAGCAAGCCTGTCATTCAGAAAATAGGTGAAACACCAGGCTGTGATTCATGAGGTCCATGATGCCTTGAAGCACTCAGATGTAAACCACTAAGGAATGTGATAACCAGAGTTTTAGAGATGAGCTAAAGCATTTTGGTTGGCAAAATTTTGACTGATAAGATTTTCAGAAACAAGAAAATCTAGTTCAGTGGAAAATGTAAAATCCTCCCGACACACCTATCATTAAGAAATCATTTTAGAACTGTAACTGTATGGCATGCATAGTTAGAAAAGAAGTGTGGGTTTTCTTGATTCTGTAAGTGTGAACAATGAGCAAGCTCACCAGACTTCTGTCCTGGGATCAGAATCATGATTGGTGCCAAGGACCTCTATGATTCTACAGGCCAGTCGTCGCTAATCAGAATCTTCGATGAGCAAAAGGGCCTGAGTCTTGCTACTGAATCAAATATTCTGTACTCTGCTATAGACTTGTTGTTCTGTTAATCCTTTGCATGGCATAGTACTTGCTGTTTTGTCAATTATTTTACATTGTTTTGAACTTAGTTTTTTGTATATCTGTATGTTTTTCTCATCACTTGTCATGTTCTGATAAAATACCCTGCACCAACTTTGGAGTGTTGCAAATTGGGGGAACTGCTTCATTGAGTACCTTTGCTCCATTATCCAAAAAGTGGGACTTCCTGGTGCAAGTATTTTAATCCAATTCTTATTCCCGTTCTAACATGTCGATCCACGGCCTCCTCTTGTGCCAAGATGAGACCACCCTCAGGATGGAGGAGGAACACCTGATATTCCATCCAGGTTCCCCCAATTTCCAGTTTAAGATGGCACTGGTGAACCTCTGTGAATTCTGGCTGGTGGCTAACGAAACAAGGAGAACAACTAAATACTTTGTTAATCACACTTTTTCTGGCAAACGATCATCACAACTAATAATCTGTAGCTTCCCTTTGGAGCTGAAGGCAATCCGATGTGGCAGAACCAAGGCAAGGTGACGTGGTGGGTCCATCGCCAAGAGCGAGGAAGACCTGCGGTTCGATCAATTTAAGTGGTGTGGTAAACTATGTATATCTGTCTGGACACGCTCCTCTGCTGACTGCTCCTGTGGCTCCTCCCACAGACCCCTGTATAAAGGCGATTGGGGCACTGCTCCTCCCTCAGTCTCTGAGATGTCGTGCTCCCTTTTTGCTGCTAATAAAAGCCTATCGTTCACTTCCAGTCTCCAAGAGTTATCGATGGTGCATCAAGTGGCATGCCAAAAGCCAAATCAAGGCGGTGAGATCTGGACACCAGAGTGTACTGATTTGACAGAAATCAATGTTGGGACAGGGACTTAAGCACAGGGCCCAATTGAAAAGGTTGGCCACAGGCTGAATCAGGGCGGTGGAGTCCTGGCCCCAGAGCATGTCAAGGGGATTGAAGCTGATATTTGGATGCCAGTTTAGGTGCGGGTCTGGTTGAAAAGGTCAGCGTGTCGGGGCTAGAGGTGAGGGACGGGCTGGTTCACATCACTGCTCCATGACTCAGCTCTGTGCTGAACTATGGATTCACTTTGTGAACTTCAGTTCAGAACGCTCTTTGCTTGTGGTTACTGTATGCATGATGTGTGTTTTTTGCTTTCTGCACGTAGTGTGTTTGAAAGTCTTTTTCTCATGGGTTCTTTTGGGTTTCTTTGTTTTGTGGCTGCCTGTTGAGGGACGAATCTCAAAGTTGTTTAATATAGACTTTGATAATAAATGTACTTCAAGTTATTGAACTTAGAGTAACCCCCAACCTGATAGCATGAATATAAATTTATGGTAAAAAAATTCCCTCCCCCTCCCTCTTTTTCTGTTCCCCACTCAGGTCTCTTACCTCTTCCCACCGGGTCCCCTCCTCCTTCCTTTTCTCTGATGGTCCACTCTCCTCTCTTAACAGATCCCTTCCTCTCCAGCCCTTTACCTTCCTACCCACCTGGCTTCACCTTCCACCATCTCGCTATTCCCCTAACCCCTCTCCCTACATTTTCATTCCGGCATCTTCCCCTTTCCTTTCCAGTCCTGAAGAAGGGTCTCAGCCCGAAACATTCATTTCCGTAAATGCTACCTGACCTGCTGAGTTTCTCCAGCATTTTGTGTGTTTGTGGTAAACTATGTATATCTGTCTGGACACGCCCCTCTGCTGACTGCTCCTGTGGCTCCTCCCACAGACCCCTGTATAAAGGCAATTGGGGCACTGCTCCTCCCTCAGTCTCCGAGATGTAGTGGGCTCCCTTTTTTTTGCTGCTAATAAAAGCCTATCGTTCACTTCCTGCCTCCGAGAGTTATTGATGGTGCATCAATTTTATTAGCAGCAATTTTAAAACATGGAGAGCATTTAATGACCCGACAGATTGGATCTCCACCCTCAATCCCAGGGAGCCGGCGACGCTTTCGAATTCTGGCTAGCATGCTTTGAATTGTACCTGGAGGAGATTCATGTGAGCGATCCTGCCACGATGCGCAGGGTTCTACTCTCCAGAATCGGTCTGAGGGTCTACTCCATGATCAGAGACCAAACGGACTACCGGGGTGCAATGGATGCCCTCAAAAGGCAATACTGGCGGCCGGTGAACACCGTCTATGCAAGACATCAATTAGCGACACGGCGGCAGCGGGCCAGAGAGTCAAGCGCTGAGTTTGTCCGGGCCCTACAGACACTCGTGTGGGTCTGTGACTGCAGGGGACTGATGGCGGAACAGCATGCAGAGCTGCTAGTAAGAGACGCCTTCGTTAAGGGGATCAGGTCAGTGAACGTGCGCCAGCGGCTGCTGGAACACGCTGATCTTACCTTGCATTCGGTGATCGAGTTGGCGGACACGCTAGAGGCCGCTCTGCATGATGCTGACGCTGTCCAGGCACACGATCTCCTGACGGCCTCCTGGACGCTGCAGACCTCACAACCCGCCGGCGAGTCGACCATGGCTGCTGCCAGTTGCAAGTCTGCGCAGTGTTACTTCTGCAGACTCGAAAAGCACCCCCAAAAATGCTGCCTGGCCCGAGAAGCTATCTGCTCCAGCTGCGGAAAGAAAGGCCACTTCGCCAAGGCCTGTAAGTCCAAACCACGAGTGGGGTCGAGCAGCGCCGCATGCGAGGCATGGGGGTCGCCATCTTGGTCGCCGCCATCTTGCCTCCCCGCTGCGTGCGAGGCATGGGGGCGGCCATCTTTGTCGGTGCCACCTCGCCCCGCCTCCGACCCACGGGTGCTTACCAGGCACCAAGACGACGATGCAACTCTGGCGTCCGTGACCCTCAAACAAAGCGCTCCACCCCAGCTCACAAGGTCAATGATGGACATCCTGGTGGAGGGGCACAGGACTAGCTGCCTGTTTGACACGGGCAGCACTGAGAGTTTTATTCACCCGGACACGGTGCAATGCTGCGGACTCGTGACACAGCCGGTAAGCCAGAAGGTCACCATGGCTTCTGGATCGCATTCCACAGACATCCGGGGGGGTTGTGTAGCAGCATTGGTGGTGCAGGGCACGGAATATCGGGACTTTGCGTTACTGGTTAAGCCTCAACTGTGTGCCCCTGTACTATTGGGGCTCGACTTCCAGAGCCACCTGAAAAGTGTGACAATGGAGTATGACGGGCCCCTCCCACCAATCACTGTCAGGAATCCTCAGTTCTGTGGGACTTCGTCACATCCCCCCTACTGACCACACACACACACACCGACCCACACGTCCCACCCAACACCATGCCTACAGCCGCGCTACAGACACCACTTGCAGCCTCTCCACCCTCAAGCTCCCTCCCCCACCGCTGTTCGCTAACCTGACCTCCGACTGTAAACCTGTGGCAACTAAAAGCAGGAGGTACAGCACGGGGGACAGGGCCTTCATTCAGTCAGAGGTGCAGCGGCTGCTCAGGGAGGGGATCATTGAGCCAAGCACAAGTCCTTGGAGGGCCCAGGTGGTCGTTGTTCGGACCGGGCAGAAAAATAGGATGGTCGTGGACTATAGCCAGACCATCAATAGGTTCATGCAGCTTGACGCGTACCCCCTACCCCGCATCGCGGATATGGTCAATCAGATAGCTCAGTACAAGGCGTACTCGACCATAGACATAAAATGCGCTTACCATCAGCTCCCCATCTGCCCAGAGGACTGCCCCTACACCGCCTTCGAGGCAGGTGGCAGGCTCTATCACTTCCTGCGCGTCCCCTTCGGTGTCACGAATGGTGTCTCTGTCTTCCAGAGGGAAATGGACCAGATGGTGGACCACTGCCAACTGAAGGCCACGTTCCCATATCTGGATAACATCACCATCTGCGGTCACGACTGGCAGGATCACGACACCAACCTCCGACGATTTTTCCAAGCGGCCAAAGCTCTTAACCTTACCTATAACAGGGACAAGTGAGTGTTCGGTACCACCCGACTTGGGTATGTCGTGGAGAACGGAGTCATTGGCCCTGACCCCGACCGTATGCGCCCCCTATTGGAACTCTCTCTTCCCACCACCCTCAGAGCCCTCAAACGGTGCCTGGGCTTCTTTTCCTATTACGCCCAATGGGTCCCTCACTATGCAGACAAGGCCCGCCTCCTGGTCAAGTCCACCACATTTTCCCTCTCAGCCGAGGCCCGTGAGGCCTTCAGCCGCATTAAAGGGGACATTGCCAAAGCAACGATGCATGCGGTAGACGAGACCATTCCCTTCCAAGTAGAGAGTGACGCCTCCGACTTTGCGCTGGCTGCTACCCTCAATCAGGCAGGACGGCCAGTAGCATTCTTCTCTCATACTCTTCAAGGCCCTGAAATTCGGCACTCCGCGGCGGACAAAGAAGCCCAGGCCATAGTGGAAGCTATTAGGCACTGGAGGCACTATCTCGCCGGCAAAAGGTTCACCTTGCTGACCAACCAGCGCTCAGTTGTGTTCATGTTTAGCAACCAACAGCAGGGCAAAATCAAAAATGATAAAATTTTGAGGTGGAGAATAGAAATCTCCACCTACAACTATGATATCCTGTACCAGCCCAGAAGGCTCAATGAGCCCCCTGATGCCCTATCCTGGGGAACATGTGCCAGCACGCAGCTCGACCGGCTTTACGCCCTCCATGCAGATCTTTGCCACCCGGGGGTCACCCAGCTTTACCATTTTGTGAAAGCCCAGAGCATGCCTTACTCCCTTGAGGAAATCAGGTCGATGACCAGGGACTGCCAAGTCTGCGCTGAGTGCAAACCGCACTTCTACCCTCCGGAAAAGGCACAATTTATCAAGGCCACCCGCCCCTTTGAGCGACTGAGTGTCGATTTTAAGGGCCCCCTTCCCTCCACCGACCGCAATGTGTACTTTCTTAACATAATCGACGAGTACTCGCGGTTCCCCTTTGCCATTCCCTGCCCCAATACCACTGCCACGTCCATCATAAAAGCCCGGCGCCAGCTCTTCACTCTGTTCGGATATCCCTGCTGTATCCACAGTGATAAAGGGTCCTCATTTATGAGTGATGAGTTGTGCCAATATCTGTTGGCTAGGGGTATTGCTACTAGTAGGACCACGAGCTATAATCCCCAGGGGAATGGACAGGTGGAGAAGGAGAATGCCACGGTGTGGAAGGCCACATTCTTAGCCCTTAGGTCAAAGGGATTGCCAGTCTCTCACTGGCAGGACGTCCTCCCAGAGGCACACCACTCCATCCGCTCCCTGTTATGCACGTCCACCAATGCCACCCCTCATGAGCGACTCTTTTCTTTTCCCAAGAAGTCTGCCACAGGGACCACCCTACCAGCTTGGCTGACGTCCCCAGGGCCAGTGCTGCTCCGGAAACATGCGAGGAGCAATAAATACTCTACGATGGTCGAGAGGGTTGACCTACTTCATGTGAACCCCAGTATGCCTATGTGGTCTTACCTGATGGGCGGGAGGGAGGACACGGTCTCCGTCCACGACCTGGCGCCCGCAGGAGCACCAGTCCCGTACCCCGAACGCTCCACGGTGACTATGAACCCCGTATCCACCGATGTATATGCCCACGAGACACCGCGCACACCAAGCCCTACACAGACTCCTCATGACACTCCCATACCGGGCGCCACGCACACGCATGAGGGATTACTGACGCCTAATGGGCTGGCACCTCAAGTTAGGCCAGAGCCTGCACAACCACCGTCACCGGTGCAATCACCACCGGTGCTATGTAGATCGCAGCGACAGACTCGACCACCTGATAGACTTGACTTGTAAGAAACTTCGCCCGTGGGGACTCTGTTTTAAAACAAAGGGGGGGGGGGGGGGGTGAATGTGGTAAACTATGTGTATACCTGTCTGGACACGCCCCTCTGCTACTGCTCCTTTGGCTCCTCCCACAGACCCCTGTATAAAGGCGATTGGGGCACTGCTCCTCCCTCAGTCTCCGAGATGTAGTGGGCTCCCTTTTTTGCTGCTAATAAAAGCCTATCGTTCACTTCCTGCCTCCGACAGTTATTGATGGTGCATCAGTGTTGATTTGGATTTCCAGCATCTGCAGACTTTCTTGTGTCTATAACCTTGGAGTGTTCCTTCTCCCTCATTTTGAATTCTTAAAACCTGCATATCTTTCCTTCACAATTGCAGAGGAAATTGTGAATACTTTGTGAGAAATAATGTAAGAGGCAGCATGGCATCGTGGCAAAATTTAAACAAAAACATGAGAGCAAATGAACCTTTTTCCCCACAGAGTGATTCTTAAAGGTTGCAAGAATGGTTAAAGAGGTGTTTGAGAAAGATATACAGGTTATTTGGATTTATAGACATAAATGCAGGATATAAAACAGGGAGTCCATCCTGGAGTTCATAAACCAAGGATAGGGGGTTAGTTGCTGTGTTTGGACAGTTTAGGGCCAATGTTGATGAACTTATTGTAAGTTTCCATGAACGTATTGCATCATTGAAGCAATAGAGACAGAGTTATATAGCATAGAAACAGGAGTCCATTGAGTCCATTAAGAGCTCATTTTACACCAATACTATACCAATCCCAGTTTATTCTCCTTACTATCCTATTAGTCCCCCCACAGGTTCTGCTACTCACCTTCACACAAGTGCAATTTACAGCCACCAATGCACATTTTTGTCATGCGCGGGAAAACGGGAATGGCCAGAACAAACCCACATGCTCAAAGAGAGGACGTTAAGTTCCATACAGATAGTACTGGTGATCAGGACTGAGCTCAGGTCACTGGAGCTGTTGAGTTAGCAGGCATACTAGATGTTCAAGTCAATAAACACTGGACCAAAGAGCTATATTGAATCATCCATGCTTAATGTTTTCGCACAGTAAAATATATCAATGTATTCGGGCAGCAAGCAACATTTAGTAAATGTTTCATTGAAAAGCAGATGAGATAATGTATACTTTGGAAAGAGACAGTACACACAATAGACTTCTTCTCAGACTTTGCTTTGTGATTGAGAATGAATTGCTTCCACCATTTTTGTATGTTGTAAGATGGCTAACGAGGCCAATGTGGAAACCGCAGACTTACACAAATGGGGCAGGGAGTGGCCAGTGATGCAGGTTCTGGGTAGCAGTGAGGTGATGTACACCTTTTGCCACTTCAGCAGCATTCCTCAATGCCATCCTGAATGCTCCTCTTCCCTTTGAGCACTTGTGGGCTCGAGTTTCCACATCTCTTCACACAAGCTTTGAGCACATCCTTACATCTTTTCCTGTCACTGGTTGATAATCTCCATCATCTCAGGAGTCTCGTGTCAGGCGTGTGAATGATCTAGTCAGCCAAAGAAACCAACTGAAAGTAACAGGGGCCTCAGTGCTGGGGATGTTCGCCCAGCAATGCATGCTGATGCATTCAGTTGTTCTTCAATGAACTTGGAGGATCTCACAGAGACAGCATTGCTGGTACTTTTCCAGTAGCACCAGTTGTTTTTATCCAATTCTCAGAAGTAAATGGAAGGACAGGGTTCACTGCCTCTTGGGAGACTTTGTGATTTTCACCTGATCTGAAACCTTGATCTCCAAACACCTTTTTCCTCAGTCAATCAAAGCTGTACAAATGCATTGAGGGAGATGATTTGTCAGCCTTTGTTGATCAGAATTAGAATCATGTTTATTATCACTGGCATGTGTCATGAAATTTGTTAACTTAACAGCAGCAATTCAATGCAATTCATAATATAGAAGAAAAAAATAAATAAATCAATTACAGTATATGTGCATTGAAGAGATTAAAATTCATGCAAAACAAATATATATTAAAAAAAGTGAGGCAGTGTTCAAGAGTTCAATGTCCATTTAGGAATCAGATGGCAGAGGGAAGAAGCTGTTCCTGAATCGCTGAGTGTGTGCCTTCAGGCTTCTGTACCTCCTACCTGATGGTAACAGTGAGAAAAGGGCATGCCCTGGGTGTTGGAGGTCCCTAATAATGAATGCTGCCTTCCTGAGACACCAATCCTTGAAGATGTCCTGAGTACTTTGTAGGCTAGTACCCAAGGTGGAGCTGTCTAGATTTACAACACTCTGCAGCTTCTTTTGGTCCCGTGCAGCAGTCCCCTCACTCCCATACCAGACACAGTTCATGCAAAGTTTTTCATAAAATGTTATTTCTCTTTTCCTGTAAATACCTGCAAGAAACTGAATCTCAAGATAGAATATGGTAACATAGAAGTATTTAGATAATACATTTACTTGCAACAGTGAACTTTGAATTTTATTATTGATATGGAAAATGGTCCATGTTGACCTGATTCATGGCTTCAATTTGTAACATCAGCAATTTCTTTCCTCCCGCAGATACGTCAAGTTCTTCCAACATTTTGTATACATTACTCTGATTTCCAACATCTGCAGAATCTCTTGTGGTTGTTGCTCCATGTTTTCCAGGGTCTTGTTGTAAATGTTCATTGTTGGAGGGAAGTGTGGGCAAATTGGTGAAGGAGCTTGGTCTTTAGGATGTTGACTGTAAGGCCATTCCTATACATGCTCTGCTAAATAATGCTTGTGGATTGGCCTTTGAGTAGCATAAGTACAACACTTTTCTCAACAATGCAGCCATGTTTGACACCTGTCTTCACAACATAGTACTTTGTCAGGGCATTAAATGTTTAAAAATATAGTTAGTATGAATATAATTAACATCAGATTATCACCAATGAACATGCTATACATCTTCTTTCATTGTATGAGAAGACGTGGCTGCCACCTGTGAGTGAGAACACTTAGTAAACACATACACACCAACATTGCCTTGTCACCCTGCTGTCATTGCGTTGTGTTCACACTTCGATGTCTTCCCTGATCTATCCTGAGAACGAGTCCTAAACTGAACTGATGTGCTCAAGTTGGCTTTATGGTGCCTTTCTTCCCATACTCAGTATAATATTCCACTTCTTCAGTAATGGGGATGCTGTTTGTATACTGTATTTAAGGTAGATACTTCTGTTGATTTTGTGATATGATTGTAACTACATTGTGGCAGTTTTCTTTTGCTAATTTTTGTTCAGCGACTCCAGCCATTTTTTCCTTTGGTCATAACGTACATATGCAACACTACCTTTATATTTCCCATTATCATTTCCAGTGGCCCTGCCTTTGACTTACTGCAGCATCATAATGGTCAGTAAAAGGGATTCAACTATACATAGTGATAACTAGCCCCTGTACAAGAGAATTGCCATGTTCTACAACATCCATTCATTTAATGCTGGCATATTTGTAGGAAGCAGCAAATTTGTTTTCTGAATTTCATGTTAAGAATTGTGGCCATTCCTGACATTTATTTTCAGGCCTTTATACTTTTCCCCTCTTCTTGCAGCTTGTAATGTTACCTAGAAATGGGGATGGTGATACCCACAAGGGATAGAAAGGCTGCTTCGAAAGTGTTGCCTACACTGCCCTTGGTATGTGAGGGAGCAGAGAGAGCATTCTGCATTGAAATAGGAATGAAGCAGCATTAATTATCAGAGTGGGTAAATTTTGCTGGAAAGATGCAGATGCAAATTATCTTCAGTGGACTGGAAATCCTACTCAACCTCCACTTCAGTCTGAGTCGTGAATTCTTAATTGTTTGAACAATATCTCCATTGGATTTAATGTGCTGATTTTCCGATTAGAAATAACCCCTCGCTGTTCGTACCAGGCATCTTTCCAGTACTGCATTTCATGAAGCTGCAATCACAAAGTACAAAGCTCTCCTTGTGAGTCATCTTTGGAATGCATGTATTAATTGATCAAACAGCATGATCAGTTGCAAGGGACAAACTGGTTGATATCACGGTAGCTATTTCGTGATGCCATACACCTTCAATATCACATTCGCCTGTCAACAAGTTGTGCTGTTTTAATCACATAGTCAAAAGACTGAAGGAAATTATCTTGTTTTTCTAAAAGACTGTCCTTGTGAGGATACATACCTGGGCGTGAGTCAAGTTTGCAGTTGAGTGTTGGCATTCAGTTGGTTTTTGCAAACAGCTGCAAATTATATGCCTCTTGTTCCAAAGGTAGTTATTATTCTATATAAATCTTGGCTTCTAACCGTGACTGCGGGTGTCTTTAATTTTTCTCAGACATGTTAATATCGGGGTTCAGTACTCCAATCTGTGTGAGTAGAATTAAATAGTATTATCCCAGTTATATTTAGATTTTAGGCTGACAACTCAAAAGCCTAATCCATGTATTTTTGTTATGAATGTACAATGACCTAAAATGCCAAATAAAGGTGAAGTGATGTTGAAGATGAGATGTCTGAATGGTCCACATGAAGAGTAAGAGACAGACAGAAAAACAGAGAGAGAAAAATTGCAACCAGCACTGTAATGTCAAGCTACTCTGGGGGAAAAAACAAATAGACATGAAATTATTTCCAAAAATAACTGCAAATGTTGGAAATCAGGAAAAAACTGCAAGTGCTATGAAGAGTTTGAGGGAGGGAGGAGAAAGTACAAGCATAAGCATTCAAGTTGACGTTTCATTGGAACTGCTTGTCACTTAACACTCCCTTCCCACTATCCACAGCCCCCTCCACCACGATAGCTGTGAATGCAGATTCCTCAGAGGCTTTGGAAATTACTTAATGGAGAAGGCATATTGCAACTGTCTACGTGTGGTTGTTATAAATCCAAAAATCTGTAACACTTACCCAACAGGCTGGTATATGTCTAGGGGAAAAGGAGATCCAGCCACTCACCAACCCCACCTCCCATACACGCAGGTGCTGTGAGAATCAAGTTTATGCTGCGCGTACACACACACAATATCAAACTCACACCAGATACCATTATGGAATACACTTTAAAGATTTTACTAAAACTAAAAGAGTACTATGCAATACAGTATATATGAAGGAAAATAAAATAAAGTAAAAGGCGCCAACTTATCAAAGTTCAGTCAGTTTAGTACACATCGTTGGAGCTCAACCACCGAACCATTCAACCCCTCGTCACTTTCCTCCGACCTCCATGTCCTCGCACCTGGGACCCCCCCGGTGGTCGACCGAGCAGTGCAGCGCACGTCCACCTTCCTTGGCGTCTCCTTCCCACCTCCCCTCAAAAGACCGCGAAACCTCCCAAGCTCCCAGCCCCACAAGACAAAATAACATTCCCCATTGGTTAACAAATGAATACAATCCCCATATCAGCAAGTCCAAAGCTAAACAACTGCGAGAGAAAACACTTATCAAACATAAAAGCATTCCTACTCTAGCAAACCAAAGAAGCCATTTTGATTAACATACACAGTACATTGTACAAATCTGTGGTGGTGAGAAGTCACCAAGAAGCAGTGACAGAGTTGAAGTGGAGCTTTGTGCATACTGTGTAAGAAAAGGGCAGATGCAATTCAATTACCAGGCTTGATGTCTGACTATCCTTGTTGAAATGAGGATTATTCTGTATGCAGTGGCTCTCAGTCCAGCGGGTTTCAGAATGACTATTTCCCTCCTGCTGCTCTAAAAAGTTCGATCAGTTTTGTCAGGGACACTGGCAGGTCCTATCAACTGAAATTTTTTAAGGAGTCCACTCGTGGTATTTATGGCTTAGTAATTTTATGTCAACTATAATTGGTCTGTAGTTCTCCTGTTCACTTCTCCCTCATGTCTGTCTCTTCTTAAAATTTCCTCATCCATGTCTGTTACCTTTTTCAACCCTCACAGTTCCCTGCATATCTGCGATTCCACCTTCTTCTGTACATCTGATTTTAATCACTCCACCATTACTGGTCAGACCCTCAACAGTTTGGGCCAAAGCTCTAGGATTCCCTGCCTAAACTTCTCCATATTTCCCCTCCTTTGGGTCCTTTGAAGAATAATCTCATGTGCAAATCTTTCTAACCATTCTGGTTCTTGACATATTCATATGGGAAGAAAAAAGAAAACAGGAGCAAATTTGCTGCAGAACTTAAAAACAGATAAATAGGTTTAGCAAGTGAAAGCAGCACACGATATCTGAAATATTCAAGAAATGATCAGTGCTTTTGCCAGTCCAGGAATAGAGAAACAAGAATAAGGCGAGTGCAAAATAGATTGCAGATGCTAGAATCTGGAATGAAAATCAGCGTGCTAAAAGAACCCAGTAGGTCATAGGTGTCAAACACAAGGCCCACGGGCCATATCCGGCCCTGCATACAATTATATCCGGCCCGCGAGATCATTTTAGATAGATCTATTATTTTAATTATTAATGGCCCGGCGATATGAAGCACTGATAACACACAAACTACAGATCCCATAATGCAGCGCAACAGCTGCCAATAGGCTACCCGGGAACATTCCCGCGTCAAGCGTTTGTTGCTGTATACAACGCTATTCTGAAGTCAAAGCTAACCCCTAACAATGGCGAAGAGAAAAGTTGATTCTGAAAAAAGTCTTTCAAAACCGATGAGTTGCTGAGTATAGTTTGTGAGATAGCCACTGATTTAAGAACACAGTTGATTGAAAGAAGCAACCCATTTATTGCATACTCACTTGCTGTGGATGAAAGTGCTGATATGACAGACACTGCACAGCTGGCTATCTTCATCCGAGGAGTGGACTCCAATTTGTGCGTTACAGAGGAAATATTGAACATTAAATTGATGCACGGGACAATGACAGGAAAAGACATTTTTGAAAATGTATGTCAAAGTGTAACCGACATGAAATTGCCCTGGGACAAACTTATTCTCAATAGAGTTTTTCAGCTCAACAAGGAAATCTGTCAGTTCATGGACAGTAAAGGAAAAGACTCCACAGTTTTGCGGGATGAAAAGTGGAAATGTGAGTTGGCGTTTCTGGCTGACATAACAACACATCTCAGCGTCTTAAACCTTCAGCTCCAGGGACGTGACCGCATGATCACTGACATGTATGATGCAGTGAAGGCATTTCAAGTGAAGCTGCTCTTATGGGAGACACAAATGAACCAGTGCAACTTGCCTCATTTTCCCTGTTGCCAAGTAATGTTGAACCAGGTCGGCGCAATGATGTTCCCAAATGCGCACTTTGCTGATAAACTGAGCGCACTGAGTTCGCACGGCGCTTTGGTGACTTTGAAGCACAAAAAATTAATTTCGAGCTGCTTCGCAACCCATTTGCCGTCGACGTGGAAACTGCACCTGTACAGATTCAGATGCAGCTGATAGAGCTGCAGTGTAATGGGACACTAAAGGCAAAGTACGACACTGCAGGGCCTGTACAGTTTATTCGCTCCATTCCTGAAGCAATGCCTCAGCTCTGTCTACATGCGGCTCGAACCTTGTGCATGTTTGGTAGCACACATCTGTGTGAGAAGCTTTTCTCAGTGATGAAGATTAACAAAACATCACACAGGAGTCGTCTCACTGATGAACACCTGCAGTCCATCCTGAGAATCTCCACAACACAGAACCTTACACCAAACCTAAACGAACTTATTGCCAAGAAAAGATGCCAAGCATCCAGCTCTGACAAAACGGCATAAGAGCAAAGAAAACAGTGTTTTGATTTGTTGTTGTTTTAACTTTTGCTGAAAAGCACAAATTTTATTTATATTTTCAGGGTTTTTTTGCAGCATGCTCATATCTCTAACTTGTATAATATTGACAGGAGATATTTTTATGGAGAGCAAAATATTTAAGTTATTTAAAGTTTTAGTTTATTTTTTCTGGAATAATATTCCTGTCTGTTTTTATTCATATTTATGTTCAAAAAATGTTTAGTTTTAGTGTGTTCAATAAATGTTTATCCTGTTCGGCCCGCGACCTAAAGTGTGCTTTGAGTTTTGGCCCCATGTGCAATTGAGTTCGACACCTCTGCAGTAGGTTAAGCAACATGTGTGGAGGTAAAAGATTTAAGTCAGAGTTTAGAGTCAAAATCTGTGCTTCCTTTACTAATTGTTACAAAATAGCAGGAAAGAAAAAAGCCATGTTGTTGGAATGCGAAAAAAAGGTTGCTGTCTTGATTAGCACTCAACTCAATTGTAGTTGGAGTTGCAGTCCTGACTTGTGCATTATAACTGTCTTTGCAATGTCAGGAGGCAAGTCACTTGCGCAGGATACCCAGTCTCTGACCCGCTCTTACATCCACAGTGTAATGTGGATTTCTTATCAATAGTAACCCCATGACAGCATGGTAGCATAGTGGCTAGATTTATAATTTCCAGGGCCAGCGATCAGAGTCCAGTTCCCACCAGTGTACATTTCCTCCCTTATTCCAAAGACTTACAGGTTAGGACAAGTAAGTTGTCCATAGCATAACATAGTCATGCTATGTTAATGCCAGAAACATGACAATAAGTGAGGCTGTCTCCAGCACATCCTCAGACTATGTTGGTCATTGATGCAAATGCTGCAATATGTTTCAACATACATGTGACAAATCAAGCTAATCTTTATTAGGAGGACATTGATCATTGGGAACTTCGCTATAGTAATGCTGTTTAACACGGATGATTAAATTCTCCCCTTGCGGAGAAGTGGTCATCATTTGAATATTACTTGTGACCTGGATTTTTATCCAGGTCTTGCTGAACCCAGGCATAGACTGCTCAATTGCTGAGGAACAAAAATAGAATTGAACATTATGCAGTCATCAGGAGCACCACTGCTTGGTGGAGTCCATTTGTCCAGACTTGGAGTACAGAGAACTGATAAAGGGTACATTCATCTTCAAGAATATGCCTCATTGATTTAACAAAATGATACTTTAACACCAAGCATTAAAATACTGGTTGAGTTTAGGCAAGCTAAGATTGCATTCAAGAAAACTGGAAGGACAAAGTCAATTTTATTGAAGGTTTCAAGATACAAGTGAGAACTTACAGATGGAAAAGTAGAAACTGTTTCCTTGGATACCCAAATCATGGGGAAAAGGTTAAAGATTTGAGACAACCCTCAGAAAAGTACTGCAGGCAAAGAATGGTCAAAGTTTGAAATTCTTTCTAACAAGCCACAGCAGATGCTGTGTTACTTTTAAATGAAGCAAAAAGATTTTTTTTAAAAACATGGCTCTTAGTAGATTTGTGGAAAAGGCAGGCATTTAGAATTTGATCTAAGATAAGCCATGACTTTGAAACAGCAACAGGGCCCCAAGGGACAAGACGGTCTAATTATATTCAAACAGTTAAGGACAATGAATCTGGGGCATGGATAGCTACATGAGACTGGGAGGAGGGACAGGGCTGGCACAGCTGCTAATAGGCAGGATAGGAGTGGAGGAAAGAGGAGGGAGGAGTTGCATTTTTGACAAAGATGAATGTCAGTAGTCCAAGATGTAATTACTGAAGGATCATCCAGTGAGGCTATGTGGGTGCAGCTGAGAAATAAGGGGATGGTTATCTTGTCGGGAATTGTGCTATCGGTCTCCTAATAGTCAATGGGCATTAGAGGAACTCCTGCCACAATTTGTTTTGTGTGCAGGTCATTTGTATAAACACAACTTCCTATGTGTTTTACATCATTTCCTGTGTGGATTAACTTGGATTTCAATTTGAAGCACATGGTGAAGAGGAGGTGCAGCGGCTAATGGACTGGTGCAGAGCCAACAACCTGTCTCCTAATGTGAACAAAAGAGATGGTTGTTGACTTCAGGTGGTCACGGAGCGACCACTCCCCGCTGAACATTGATGGCTCCTCGGTAGAGATCGTTAAGAGCACCAAATTTCTTGGTGTTCACCTGGCGGAGAATCTCACCTGGTCCCTCAACACCAGCTTCATAGCAAAGAAAGCCCAGCAGTGTCTCTACTTTCTGTGAAGGCTGAGGAAAGTCCATCTCCCACCACCCATCCTCATCACGTTCTACAGGAGTTGTATTGAGAGCATCCTGAGCAGCTGCATCACTGCCTGGTTTGGAAATTGCACCATCTCAGATCGCAAGACCCTGCAGCGGATAGTGAGGTCAGCTGAGAAGATCATCTGGGTCTCTCTTCCCGCCATCATGGACATATACACTACACGCTGCATCCGCAAAGGAAACAGCATTATAAAAGACCCCACACACCCCTCATACAATCTCTTCTCCCTCCTGCCATCTGGGAAAAGGCTTTGAAGCATTTGGGCTCTCACAACCAGACTATGTAACAGTTTCTTCCCCCAAGCAATCAGACTCCTCAATATCCAGAGCCTGGACTGACACCTTGCCTTACTGTCCTGTTTATTATTTATTGTAATGCCTGCACTGTTTTTGTGCACTTTATGCAGTCCTGTGTAGGTCTGTAGTCTAGTGTAGCTTTCTCTGTGTTGTTTTTTTTTTAATATTAAAACGTAGTTCAGTCTAGTTTTTGTACTGTGTCATGTAACACCATGGTCCTGAAGAATGTTGTCTCATTTTTACTATGCACTGTACCAGCAGTTATGGTCGAAATGACAATAAAAGTGACGACTTGAAAAGACATCCATCTCCATTCCTCTTCATTTGCCTTTAAAACAGCAATATCTGTAAGTCTTGTTTTGTTAATATTGGTAAACATGTAGATATTGGGCAGCAGGATCTCTACCGAAGGAGATGTAAGGCACTCCTTCCCTCTGCTTGCCTGTAGGTCACCATTGGGCAAGGTGTAGTACCTGCTTCGGGTACCTGATCAGGGTCACATGATGCCAGGAAAGCAGGTGGTGGATGGTTGTATGAGCAACTGGTGCATACACAAGTCCTGGTTATACGATTGACCTGAGCGATGTTGATTGCCAAGACCTGGGGGTGAGGTCAGAATATGGTGCATCGATCACGTCTTCACAGTGCTTGAACAAATCGATGATTTAGTAGCCACAGCATAAATTCACAGAAGGCCAAAGTGGCAAGAGTGAGGGCTTATGCTAAATGCAAAGTTGAGGTACAAACAGAGACTGCTCATATCATTATGGAGAAAGCATGTATAAACACGTTAAGTGCACTCAGGGAAGAGAATGGAGGTAAGGCTGTCTCAGAAGAGGCAAAGGTGTATGAAGCAGCAGATGGCTGAAATAGTGGCCAGTCTACAACCAGAATCACTCATGCTTTGCTGACACAACAGCCGATGCAGCTCACTAAAGAACATGTCTCCAAGCACACTTTGGCTATGAGAAAGACAGTACTCCAGCTCTACAAGGAGAGGCTGTCCACACGACATAGCCAACATGAATTCACATAGTCCAGGTATTGACAGTCAAGGTCCATAACCGCAAAGACCCATAACACCCCTTCTGCAGTTTCATCACTGGAAAGACTTCAGTCAAGACTTGTTATGGATGCCAATCACATCTGCACAGACATAGACAGACTGAGCTTCCATCCATCCCCAGGACACACATTTGGCAAACTAGTCTCTACAATGCCCTCTCCAAGGAGCTTGAGGTGCATTAGATTTAGCTCAGTATCTGGCTCAACTAAACCAAGCAACAGCAGGACTGAAAGTGTTCAGCAATCAGTCTGCTAGTTATTTGTCCTGGAATCAAGATTTTGCAATGCCATGAAAGGACCAGGTCTCAAACCACGTCAAGAGTTAGATCTTCTCTGTAAGTGGCTTGATAGGGGAGTCATTGCAAGATGCAACAAAAGTTAATGGGGTGCACATTAATAATCCAGCTACAGGTTTGCAAATGCTGTAGCAGAGGCTGGACAATGCTATGACTCCTTAGAGAATCGAAGGATCTCTCTTCAGCAGACTCACTAATTTTCCAAAGCTCTCACACAAAGAGCTGAAGAAGCTACTGGAACTTACAGATCTGTTGTCAGAACTGCGAGGCACAAAATATGAGGGTTATCTACTAGGACCAAGTTTCTTGGATACAGTAAGAGGAATAAACCCTATAGTGAATAAATAATATGCAAGAACAGTGGATAACTGGAGGGTTCAAATACAAAACAAAGCAATGTGCCCACTGTCCACCATTTTCATTCTTTGTGGAATATACAATCCAACTTCTGGTAATATGTCATTCAAAGAAAGGTCTTTAGCAAAAGGCACCAGAAACCAGCTCATAGGGAACAAAACTGAAGTAGAAAACTCCATCATGAACTCCAATAGACAATGCCCTATCCTTAAAATTTCTCACCCCTTAAGGAAATGCAGAGGACTCAAAATTCAGACTGGAGGCACTTTCTAAAAGAGCACTCAATATATTTCAAATGTTATGCTTCAGAGCAAAGGACTGTAAAGCTATCATACAGTGCACGGTGCAACAATGACCAGTACATACAGTATCAGCACTTGATTCAAGGCCAGTACCAGTTCCAGCAGGGCTGAGTATCCATCAGATGTAGCCATTTCCTTATGCACAGATGCATGTGGGAAAGGCTTTATGTGTGGCAAATCCTGCTGTAAGATATGTCTAGCCAACATATACCTGAAAGTACATCCTGGGTAAAATATAAAGGCATATGTAAAATTAGATGATCAGAGCAACATACCTTTGGCAAAATCATACAAGGCCAGATGGCATGTTTAGGTATTTCTGCTGAATTAGGCATAAGATTTCTCAGCAAAAACCTTATATTCATGGACTCTGGTTCCTGTCTCATCCATGGTTAAAAACCTTTCCAAAACCACACTTTTTAAAACTGTGCACAGTATTAAATATCTGGAGCGATGTCATCTGAAGTACATCTTTTCATTCTTCAGTCCTTTGATCCACATTCACCAAATTACTTCAGGCCAGCATTGTCTTTGCAGTGGCTAATGTAACCAATATGAGACCTAAAGACTTTACTAGATCTAGTGCTCAATGGATTGGGTGGTTATTTTGGCAGGTGGTGCATTCTTCCACTGCCTCGGCTGGGCTTCTGTGTGGATTCTACAAAAGGTCTCGAGATTCTTATTGCTTTTACAGAATGGTTCTTCTCCATTCTGACCTCTGAAAGGAATGCAATACTTTCTGAAGACTTTGAGAACATCCTTATTTTGATTTGTCAGCCTGGTATTCTATTGCAATGGGAAATAGTACACCTGATTTTTGACTTATCGGTGATACAAATAATACGACCTGCTCAATGAACCTAATTGAGCGTGATGGTCTTCACTGATGAACGTCACCTTCTTGATGTCATCAGTGGCAGGAAGGGTTGTGCCCATGATAGAGCAGGCTGAATTTACTACCCTCTGAATTCTCCTGCATTGCAGTCCTGTGCATTGGAAGCTCCCTACCAAGCTGTGATTCAACCAGGCAGGATACTCTCTATTGTACGTTCACAGAAATTTGTAAGTGTCTTTGGTGACATACTGAAATCTTCTCAAACTCCCAATGAAGTAAAGCTGCTGGCATGTCTTATTTGTGATTGCATCAATGTGTTGGGACCAGGATAGATCCTCTGAGATATTGACACCAGAAACTTCAAGCTACATACCCCTTCTACCACTGACCCATGAGGACTGGGTGTGTTCTTTGACTTCTCACTCAAGTCCAAAATCAATTCCTTGGTCTTGCTGATGTTGAGTCCAAGATCAAGATCATTGCAACACACAAATTTCTCACTTCTGTATGCCACCTCAATGCCATCTGAGCTTGTACTAACTACTGTGGTGCTACTGGCATATTTATAGTGTTTGAGCTGTACCTAGTCAAATAATCATGGGTCTACAGAACAGAGCACACATCCTCAAAACACCTGTGTTGCTCATCAACAAGGAGGTGTCATTTCCAGTCTGCACTGACTCTCAATCTCCAGAGAGGAAATTTAAGATTCAATTGCAGAGGGAGGTACTTGAGAATGAAGTTTTGTAGCTTGTTGGTTAGTACCGAGGGGATGGCAGCATTGAACAAAGAGCTAGAATTGTTAAACAGCAGCCTGACATGTTTAGTTATTGTCTACCCGGTGCTCCAAGGTGAAATAGAGATTGCATCTGCTGTAGACCTGTTGCAGTGGAAGGCAAATTGCAACAGGTCTTGGTCTTTGTCATTTTGGATTAAGGACACTTCCTCAGAACTTCCCCTTTCTGCATCTTAAAAAAGCATTGGCAAAATTGGCACTAGACCCTTTTTCAATTTTATCTTGAAAAACTTCAGCTAGGTGGGAGGAAAGGGATGAACTAACAGACTAGGATGAGAGGGGGGAAAGAGGTCAAGAGCAGGAGGATGATATATTGGGTTAGATAAAATCATTTGGAATTGGAATTGCATGGAGCATTAACCCTGCATGATGGAATGGCAAAGATTGTGACCCAAGGCACAATGAGTTCATTTCACTAGTGTACAGCATAGAGCTGAGACAAGAGTAGATGCTAGCAATATATACTTTTTTAAAATAACATGCTGCATCTCATCCCACTTCCCTTAAACAGCAGCAGAAATATGCTGTAGGCAAACTTTAAAAGATTTCAGCTTAAAAACAAAAGATGTTATTGTTCTTTGTTTCATTTGCAAATATTAAACACAAAAATCACAAAAGGAATAAGTAACCAAAATCAAGTTTCCAATCAGATTTCCCTCAGAATGGAAAGAAAGTAAAGCAAATAGTTTTTAAACTGAAAGATTTTAAAAAGGCAGTTTTGGAATTTATTCAAGTTTTGACTTCCAATACAGAGCTGAAAATTTCACTGATTACTTCAGCGGGTCTTTTTGTATGGGGAATGGTGCCCTCTGGTGGCTAAGCTATGTTACTTCAGTAAAATCAGCAGGACTAGCACCACACCACAAGTAGACAGAGCATTACCTCTCGGGTCCTAAGAAGGCCAATACACCCTATGCCTTCTTTACCACAGAGTAAACCTGTGCAGCTGCTTTGAGTGTCCTATGGACTTGGACCCCAAGATCCCTTTGATCCTCCACTCTGTCAAGAGTCTTACCATTAATACCATATTCTGTCATATTTGACCTACCAAAATGAACCACTTCACACTCATCTGGGTTGAACTCCATCTGCCACTTCTCAGCCCAGTTTTGCATCCTATCAATGTCCCACTGTAACCTCTGACAGCCCTCCACACTATCCACAACACTTCCAACCTTTGTGTCATCAGCAAACTTATTAACCCATCCCTCCACTTCCTCATCCAGGTCATTTATAAAAATCACAAAGAGTAAGGGTCCCAGAACAGATCCCTGAGGCACCCCACTGGTGAACGACCTCCATGCAGAATAAAAACACTTTACAACCACTATTTGCCTTCTGTGGGCAAGCCAGTTCTGGATCCACAAAGCAATGTCCCCATGGGTCCTAGGCCTCCTAACTTTCTCAATAAGCCTTGCATGCAGCACCTTATCAAATGCCTTACTGAAATTCATATACACTACATCTACTGCTCTTCCTTCATCAATGTGTTTATTCACATCCTCAAAAAATTCAATCAGGCTCGTAAGGCACGACCTGCCTTTGACAAAGCTATGCTGACTATTCCTAATCATATTATACCTCTACATATGTTCATAACTTCTGTCTCTCAGGATTTTCTCCATCAACTTACCAACCACTGAGGCAAGACTCACTGGTCTATAATTTCCTCGACTATCTCTACTCCTTCTTGAATAAAAGGAACAACATCCACAATCCTCAGGAACCTCTCCCATCCCCATTGATGATGTAAAGATCATCACCAGAGACTCAGCAATCTCCTCCTTCGCCTCCCACAGTAGCCTGGGGTACATTTCGCCCGGTCCCAGCAACTCATCCAACTTGATGCTTTCCAAAAGCTCCAGCACATCCTCTTTCTTACTATCTACATGCTCAAGCTTTTCAGTCCACTGCAAGTCATGACTACAATCAACAAGATCCTTTTCCATAGTGAATACTGAAGCAAAGTATTCATTAAGTACCTCTGCTATTTCCTCCAGTTCCATACACACTTTCCCACTGTCACACTTGATAGGTCCTATTCTTTCATGTCTTATCCTCCTGCTCTTCACATACTTGTAGAATGCCTTGGGGTTTTCCTTAATCCTGCCCACCAAGGCCTTCTCATGGCCCCTTTTGGCTCTCCTAATTTTCTTCTTAAGCTCCTTCCTGTTAGCCTTAGAATCTTCTAGATCTCTATCATTACCTAGCTCTCTGAACCTTTTGTAAGTTTTTCTTTTCTCCTTGACTAGATTTATTACAGCCTTTGTGCACCACAGTTCCTGTACCTTACCATAACTTCCCTGTCGCATTGGAATGTACATCTACAGAGCACCACACAAATATCCCCTGAACATTTGCTAGATTTCTTCCGTACTTTTCCCTGAGAACATCTGTTTCCAATTTAAGCTTCCAATTTCCTGCCTGATAGTCTCATAATTCCCTTTACTCCAATCAAATGCTTTTCTAACTTGTCTGTTCCCATCTCTCTCCAATGCGATGGTAAAGAAGATAGAGTTGTGATCACTATCTCCAAAATGCTCTTCCACTGAGAGATCTGACACCTGACCAGGTTCATTTCCCAATACCAAATCAAGTACAGCCTCTCCTCTTGTTGGCTTATTGTGTCAAGATACCTTCCTGAACACACCCAACAAACTCCACCCCATCTAAACTATCTAAACCCCTTGCTCTAGGGAGATGCCAATTGATATTTGGGAAATTAAAATCTCCCATCATGACAACTGTTATTATTACACCTTTCTAATCCGTTTCCCCTATCTGTCCTCGATATCCCTGTTACTATTGGGCGGCCTACAAAAAACACCCAGTAAAGTTATTGACCCCTCCCCTGGGTTCCTAACTTCCACCCACAGAAACAATCCCTCTATGGCGTCCACCTTTTCTGCAGCCGTGACACTATCGCTGATCAGAGCCACGCCCCCAACTCTTTTGCCTCCCTCCCTGCCCTTTCTGAAACATCTAAAACCCAGCACTGGAAGTAACCATTCCTGTCCCTGAGCCATCCAAGTCTCTGTAATGGCCACCACACCATATCCCCAAGTACTAATCCATGCTCGAAGCTCATCCGCTTTGTTCACAACACTCCTTGCGTTAAAATAGACATATCTCAAGCCTTCAGGTACAGGTCACACCTGCCCCAAAAGAGGTCCCAATGATCCAGAAATCTGAATCTCTGCCCCCTGCTCCAATCCCTCAGCCATGCATTTATCCTCCACCTCATTCTATTCCTATTCTCACTGTCACGTGGGCACAGGCAGTAATCCCGAGATTACTACCTTTGCGGTCCTGCTTCTCAACTTCCTTCCTAACTCCCTGTAGTCTTCTTTCAAGACCTCTTTCCTTTTCCTACCCGTGTCATTGGTACCAATATGTACCACGACCCCTGGCTGTTATCCCTCCAACCGCAGGATGTCTTGGAAGCAATCTGAAACATCACAGACCCAGCACCTAGGAGGCAAACTACCATCTGAGCTTCTTCCCTTCATCCACAGAATCGCCTGTCTGACCCCCTAACTATAGAATCCCCTATCACTACTGCCATCCTCTTCCCTTCCCTTCTGAGCCACAGGGCCAGACTCTGTGCCAGAGGCACGGCCACTGCCACTTCCCCCAGGTAGGCTGTCTTCCCCCCCCCCCCCCAAGTACTCAAACAGGAGTACAGCCACAAGGGTACTCTCTAGTACTTCACTCTTCCCCTTCCCTCTCCTGACTGATCCACCTGTCCGTCTCCCGTGGCCCTGGTGTACCCACCTGCTTATAACTCCTTTCTATCACCTACTTACTCTCCCTGACCAGGCAAAGGTCATCAAGCTGTATTTCCAGTTCCCCAACTCGGTCCCTCAGGAGCTGCTGCTTGACACACTGGGTGCAGGTATGGCCATCCGGGAGGCTGGGAGACTCCAGGACCTCCCCCACATCTGACACCGAGCACAGAACACCAGCCTCACACACATACCACCTCCTTTCCACACTTAACACAGGTAAACCTACCTCGCCTCATCCCGTTACCTCTTAATTGGCAAGGAGTTTATGATTTACTGGATGCTGTACTTTAACTGATGTTTGGAGCAAAGATATGCCAAAATTGTTTACAAACCTCGTTAAGCAATCCTTAAAGGAGCAGGGCACTTCATTCATTAGGGAAAGAACAAAGTAGGGAATAAAAGTCTTTGATAAAATGCTAGTACAACCTGGACCTCTGACAATACAAATTCCATCAGGTGATCCATTCACTCAAGATAATGCAAATCAAGTTTTCAATAAAGCCCAACAAGATGTGATAAGTAACCGGGTTTATTTTTGCCTTTCATTCACCATGATCCACCATAAAAACTTCTGTCTTTAAACCCAATGGTTGAAGAAAAATAAAATATTATTTAGTTACCAACACAACTAAAGCAACTAAAAGTAGAGCGACTTCAATTGTCTGTTACTGATGGAATATCAGATTTCAGTCATTGCTCAAACACGTTCAAATATTTTCACTCTAATGCAAAGAACTGGCACAAGAACAAAAATATGGAACCCAGCTCCTTTCTATCATTTAGGTTTTTAATAGCATTGCTGTATGAAACAGTGTATAGAGTGCAGTGAAGATGTATTCTGAGCACTTAATCCCAGAACCAGCCTCAAAAACTATATAGAATATTGCCATCTTATTCAAGGAATGCCAGGTGTTGCACACAACTCTTCCCATGTAGTTTCAAAACTGAATCTCTGCATCTTTCCCATTTCTGTCATTCCTTTCATCAAGGAAACATCTTAACAACAGGCCAAGTTTTTCTTGAAGGTGAACTGGTCATATCAGAATCAGTTTCTTGATCACTCACTTCTTCAGGTATTGGTTGAAATTTTCTAAATGATATATAATTTACACTTCCACGTCGCACAATAAGTTCTTCGCTTTCCAATTCCTCTGAAGATGAATTTCTTCCTGATATACTGGCTGCATATGGGTTTTGAGGTTGGAAATTCTTTTTGTGTGATCTTTTAAATATCACAAAGCAGAGGGCTAGTGCTAGTGACACAAGCAAGAATGCACCGACAGCAGATGCAGTTAAGATTTCTTTAATGCCAAACGAGGACCGAAAACCAGAATCTGAAAGAAATCAAACATGAACTCTAATTTACTTTCTTACCCAAAAAGGTGAATCTACTTCTATAACATTAAATTTGGTTGAATGTTGTTGAAAGGTAGAACATGGAAACATTTAATTTTTCCCTGAGAGAACCGAACAGAATATTTCACTTTTCTCATAACTACATAGAATAGTAATGGTGAACCCAAGATCATTGCCATTTGGGCACACACCAAGTAACACATGCCATGGTAATTTTGAGCAGAGATTATTAATGCATTAAAAATAATTATGGACTAAATGGAAAAAGTCCAAGTCTAGTTGCTTATTTTGTTTTATTATAGTACCATTATATTAGTATAACAAATAGATTGAAATCATGTTAGAAATCTTCAGAAATTATTATTAATCTTTAAGATCCATTAAAAACCTTTCTAATTGTACCACACAAATGTGAAGATGATATAGTTTGGTTATATGCATAAAAGTAAACAATTTACATAGAGACTTTTGTGACTGCAAAAATAATGACAATATTTTGTATCTGGCTTGTATTGTTGTTTGAGAGTCATGTATGTAGCATCAGTTTCATCAGCAAGGCTACTGCTGCAGTTAGACTTTACCAAGTTCATTAAAAACGACTCATCAATATGGTGCTCATAATGCCTTGCAAGATTTTCTAAACAGTTAAAAGTTTCAGAGATCAAATTCCAGAGTTTCAGAACCTCCATCTTAACTTTTTTTTTTTTGCTTTTGTTACGAACCCCGTAACTGGGTTACTTACCAGCAAAGATAAAGACGTCCGTTGGAGTCTGGTGATACTATTTTTAAACCGTATTTATTGGTAAAAATACACAAAAATATCAATGCAAATATACAAATATACGTCGTCAATACTAAACCTAAAAGTGCGGGTATAATAGTAATCAATAAGAAATAAGCTCTATCGTTGTCTAGGGGATAATGAATTGTCCGATGGAAATATAAAGTTCGTTTCAGTTCACACAGGCTGCGGTGTTTGTTTGTCACTGTGTTGCAATTGTTAGAGAGAGATAGAAGAATGGGAACAGTTAACCACTATTGTTTTTGCCAACCTTCCTTTATGATTTCGATCCGTTGGTGTCTCGTTGTTGTGGCCGTTCAAGTATGACCTCTCCTTTAGCTAAACCGTTCTTCCGTGATGAGCCCGCCACCCAGGCGAGGGAGGACACACACGAGCTCTCACCGGCTTTCGCTATAAAACGCTGTCACTGGATATCTAGCGTTTCTCCTGGTGTGTCTGAGGGGTGTTCCCCAGACCCGACTTTTATCCTCACTCACAGGGTCTCAGATGTCAGTCAGGTTGGGATGATACAATCCCTCAACCAGATCACTCTGGCTGTCACGAGGGGTTTCAATGAATAGTACAGTACTCAATACACAATTCCTTCTCCAAGAGACAATAGCAGTAATTAGTGGTTCCGTTCCGCTTTTGTTAGGAGACATTCCACTACCTTGTGTATTCTGCGTTGTCTATAACAACTGCCTTTTCTGTATCCTGCATCTCTCTCTCTCTCTCTCTCATTACTGAGATGTGTATCTCTCTCATTCCCTGGGTATCAAACCCGAAATAATAGCAATCTTGCAATTCTCAAAAAGGAGGGGGCGACTTTGCACCCTTCGGCCCATCAGAGTTGCTCCACATTCATAACACTTTGTTCCAGTCACTAATTGATCTCTTGCCAGTATTTTCTAGCTCAGCTTTTAAGTCAAATTTCTGCCTCCAAATTGAGCTGCTTTGTAAAACAATCGCATTTCAAAATAATCCAGATCAATCCACTGCAACATTTTCAAGTTTTATATTATGAATTTTGCTGTTTCTTTAAATGGCCTGAACTTAGTGAATCTTAAAGAAACTTGTTCAGTAGCTAGCCAATGATGCTCGAAACTTGTATTGGGAAGCCCAGAATGAGTTGTTCCAGGAATTTCAATATCTTTCATGGGTTTTTTTAAAAAAATCTATTTATTTAAAAAGGTTTGAGAAATATTTTAAAGTGCCATTTTCAGCACAATTAAATACTTCATTTGATTTCCAAAGAGTTTTTACATCATACATAACTAAACAGCGTTTTGCCAGATCCCTGTAATTTGGTGCAAGTTATTTGAATGAGGAACAATCTGCAAAACTGTCTGCAAATCCAAGCAACCTCAATTCTTGAGAAGAAAATTTCTCACTCAAAAACAATTTTAATTAAGTGTTCAAATTATTTAGAACAAATAAATACAACACAGGCCCTTTGGCCCACAATGTTGAGCTGACCCTTAACCTTCCCTTCCCACATAGCCCTCCATTTTTCTTTTATCCACGTGTCTATCCAAGTCTCTACAACATTCCTGACGTGTCTGCCTCTACCATCACCCACCACAATAATACATCTACCCTATGTTTTCCTCTAAACAGCTGAAAGTTGTGCCCCTATTAACTATTTCCACCCCGAGGAAAAGTCTGGCTGTCCACTCAATCTGTGCCTCTGACTTTATGCACCTCCATCAAGTCACCTCTCATTCTCCTTCACTCCAAAGAGAAAAAAACTCTTGCTCACTCAACCTGCCCTCATTGGACGTGCCATCTAATCCAGGCAGCATGTTAGTATATCTGCTCTGCACCCTCTTAAGGCTCCACCTCCCCCTAGCTGGTGACCAGAACTCAATACATTCTACAAGAGTTGTCCAACCAATTTTATATTTGCAATATTACTTCAGCTCTCGAATTCAATCCTCTAACTAATAAAGACCAAAACAACATACACACTTTGACCACAAGACATCAGAGCAGAATTAGGCCATTCAGCCCATCAAGTCTGCTCCACCATTTCATCATGGCTGATCCTGGATCCCACTCAACCCCATACACCTGCTCTCTCTCCATGTCCTTTGAGGCCCCTGTAATCAAGAATCTATCAACTTCCATTTCAAATATACACACAGCCCTTGCCTCCACCAGAGTCTGTGGCAGAGCATTCCACAAATTCACTACTCTGGCTAAAAGGAAAATAAAATCCTCCTTACACATTCTAAAAGGTTGCCCCTCAATTTTGAGGATGTACCTTCCAGCTCTGGATACCCCCCACCATAGGAAACATCCTCTCCACATCCACCCCATTTAGACCTTTCCACATTCAGTAGGTTTCAATGAGATATCCCGCATTCTTCTAAATTCCAGTTAATACAGGCCCAAAGCTGCCAAATGCTCTTCATGTTAACCCCTTCATTCTCACAATCATCCTCGTAAACCTCCTCTGGACTATCTCCAATGACAACACATCCTCAGATTATGGGGCCCAAGAATGTCGACAATGCTCCAAGTGCAGCCTGACTAGTGTCTTATAAAAGCTCAGTATTATCTCCTTGCTTTTATATTCTATTCCCTTTGAAATACATGCTAACATTGCATTTGCCTTTACCACAGACTCAACCTGTAAACCTTCTGGGAGTCTTGAATGAGGACTCTGAAAATTCAAATAAATGACATCTATTGCCTTTTTGTCCAACCTGCTTGTTACTTCCTCAAAGAAATCTAATAGATTTGTCAGACAAGATTTCCCTTTACAGAAACCATGCCGACTGATTTATCTTTAGCCTCCAAGTACCCCAAAATGTATCCTTAATACTCCAACACTTTCCCCAACCACTGAGGTTAGGCTAACTGACTTACAATTTCCTCTTTGCGCTCCTTAAAGTATGGAGTGACATTTGCAATCTTACAGTTCTCCAGGACCATGCCAGAATCAAGTGATTCTTGAATTATCATGATTAATGCATCTGTCATCTCTTCAGCAGCTTCTCAGGATTCTGGGATGTAGTCCATCTTGTCCAGGTGTCTATCCACTGAGCACTTTCCCCCCTTCATAATAACAAGGGCACTCATTCCTGCTCCCTGACACTCAGTCCTCTGGCATACAGCTTGTCTTACACAATGAAGACTGATGCAAAGTACTTAAGTTCATCTGCCTTTTGTCCCCCATTACTACCTCACCAACATCATTTTCCAGTCAGCTCTCACCTCCCTTTTACATAACTGGAAAAAATTAGAATCCTGCTTTATTTTGGCTAGTTTTCCCTCATTTCATCTTTTCACTTACAGCTTTTTAGTTAGATTTTAAAAGCTTCCAAACCATCCAATGTCCCATTCATTTTGGCTAACTTTTGCCCTTGGCTTGGCTTTTATGCAGTCCTCAACCACCTGATCAACTTCTCATCACCCTCTTCTCATCGTTACCATCAGGAACAGCTTCTCTGCCATCCAATTCCAAAATGGACATTGAACCAGTGACCACTACCTAGTTTTGCAATAATATTTTAAATTTAGCTGCTTAATATACATATACTTACAGTAAATCCTATATTATCATGTATTGCATTGTACTGCTATTACTAAGTGAACTAATTTGCCAGTGATATTAAACCCGATTCTGATCCTGAACTTGTGCTGCAACTTTGCCATTAATATGAACCTCAAGATCCCAGTTTCTCCACATTGTTTAGAATCCTGCCAATAACCTTGTACTGTTCCTGCAAATTCAACCTCAAAGTGTATCACATCACTTCACCCGATTGAACTCCATCTGCTGCTTCTCAGCCCAATTCTGTATTCTGTTAATGTTCTGTTGTGACCTACCATACAACAACCTTCTAATCTACACTATGCACAACACCGACGCATGTCATCTGCAAACTTACTAACCCACCCTTCCACTTCCTCACAGGCCATTTAGAGATCCCAATGATCCACAAATCTGAAATCCTTCCCTGCAGTCATACATTTGCCTATTCTTACCTTCAGCAGTGTGTGGCATGGGCAAGAATGCAGAGACTACTACGCTTGAGGTACTGCTTTTCTGCCCAACTCCTTATTCCTTTTTAGGACCTCATCCCTTTCCCTTTCCAAAGGATTGGGGCTAATACATGCAACATCTGGTTGCTCCCCCTCCCCCTTAGGAATTTTGTGGCCCTAACCCAAGACATCCCCCAAATAGAATCTGGGAGGCAACATGGCATCCAGTAGTCTTGCACTTCCACAGGATGTCCCATTGTTCCCCTGTCACCACTCTCCTCCCTTCCCTTCTGAGCCAGACTCCATTTCAGACAACTGGTCATTGTAGCTTTCCTCTGGTATGCAATTCCCACCACCCCACCCACACTATCTGAAGTGGTCCTCTGCACAATCTTCCTATTCCCTTCCCCTCTCCTGATGGTCACCCAGCTGTCTGCCTCTTGCAACTTGGGTATGACTACATCCCTGTAAGTTCTTGTCCGTCACCTCCTTATTCTCCCAAGCTGAAGGCCATTCAGCTCCAGTTCTCCAACACTGTCTGTAAGAAGCTACACTTTGATACACTGCTCACAGATGAAACCATCTCCCACATTTTGCTTGATGATCACACCTGGGAGTACAGATCCATCATTCCTTGAAAGTGGCATCACAGATAGGGTTGTAAAGAGCTTTTGGCACACTGGCCTACATTAAATGAAGTATTGAGATGTTATGTGAAATTGTGCAAGACGTTGTCAAGACCAAATTTGGAATACTGTTTGCAGTTCTGATCACCTGTATGCCAATAGGAAGGGCATCAATAAGATTGAAAGAGACAAGAGAAAATTTACAAGGCTGTTGCCAGGACACATGTTACAGGGAAAGGATGAGTAGGTTAGGACTTTATTCCCTGAAGCACAGGAGAATTGATAAAAGGTGTACAAAATTGAGAGGAGAAAGACAGAATTAATGCAAGCAGGCTTTTCCCCACTGAGGTTAAGTAAAATGTGAACTAAAGATTATCTATTAAGGCTGAAAAAGTGAAACATTTAAGGGGAACACAAGGAGGAATCTCTCTACTCAAAGGGTGGTAAAAGTGTGGAGTAGGCTGCCAAGGAGTAGTAGAACCAGGTTGTACTTCAACAGTCACGTTTGGATAAGTATATTCACAAGGGGTATGGATGTCTTCGGTCTGCATCTTGTTGATTGGATGAGACAGCGGGCCAGTGCAGCGCAGACTAGACAAGCTGAAGGGTCAGCTTCTGTATTGTGGTGTAGTGTTGTACGACATGCACAGAGTTGCTATCTCCAAAATGGTTAATTTGGCAGAGGGATAGCCATGCATCTTTTCATTATGGGTGGGGCTTTAAAAATGCAAGGGCAGCACTGTCAACTTGGGCATGTGTGCCTTTGGTTTGCCACCCAATTGCATAATGAGTATAATAAATCTCTATAGATTTCAGTTACTCACTTTTGAATAATTTGATTCAAGGATTAATTCAAATTTGTTATTTCAGTCCAAGAACATAAAACCCTGAAAAAAGTTAATGCCCTTTTCAATAAACTTTCCTTTATGGTCTCTTACCACTTCATTTGATTGCATCCTCAAGGAAAACTATGATGAAAAATTGTAAGGCATTAATCAAGTTCAAATTTTTGCGATGGGTATGCATACCTAGAGTCATAGAAAAGTACAACACAGAAACAGGCTCTTCAGTCCATCTAGTCGGTACTGAGACTGTTAAAATGTCTAGTCTCATCAATCTGCTCCTGGACCATAGCCCTCCATATCCCTTCCACCATGTATCTATCCAAACTTCTCTTAATGTTGAAATGATTGACATGCACCACTGGGCATTGGCAGCTTGTACCACACTCATGACTCGGAAGTCGCCTCTCAAGTTCTCCTTAAACTTTTCACCCTTAAAACCATCTCTGGTTGTCATCCCTCCAAACCTCAGTGGAAAAAGCCTGCTTGCTCTATCTATTTACCCCACCTATACCCTCAATTTTGTATACTCGTGTATAAATACCATGAAAATTAGCAGCAGCACAGTACATTACTAACATTTCTGAAAACAAAGTTATTGAATTAGCAAACAGCACAGTAAGATTCAAGCAGACAACAGACCAAGTTTTTAAATAAGCTAACAGTTCCACTCAAGTTTCTTGGAAAGTAGTTTTCTCCAAAAAGGAGAAAATTTCCCCCAGTACTACCATCTGCCAACCAAGCCACCTCAGCAGTATTTTGCAAAACATTTAAACCAGTTACTTTTGAATAAAGACCCAGTGAAGAACAGGGTATTTGTAACATTTGGTAGAATTTGATATTTGTGCACACATGGAAGCATGGGGATTTTTTTTTGGTCAGGCAGGTGAAGAGCAGAACTGGCAGGCAAGAAAAGCTGAACAAATCCAAATGGTAGTGTCAAACACTGTATAAAATTAGTTTTTAAAAAGTGATCCTAAACATTTATACCACTTTCACATGAATTTGTGCAAACAATAACACATTTGTTCTTGTAGTGCAAAGGATTTTTGACAATTAGTTTCATGGCCATATGATGTGGTCTAAGTTTATACTCATGTTTCATACCTAGTTCCATACTACTGTGAATGGCGGAGTACTTCATTGTATTGTACACAATACCCCACCATATTCCCAGAACAGGAATTGCTTTCCAGCTCCTCAGTTGTTTCCTGCAACTTATTCTGACCTAGGTAGTTTACAAGTGCCCTTGGTGTAAAACAAGCAAATGGCAGAAATGCTGTTTTGATATTGCACCATGGATATTTTAATATTTTGATATTGTAGCAGTAAACCTTGCTACATTTTCCCCCACCATTAGAGGGAAACTGATTGTTTTCTTGATTCAAGTTAGCTCTGTAAAGATGTTGATAACCCTAAAGTGAAAGATCACATCTATTCAACTTTACATATGCACTTAGAGAACGGAGGTTGTTGGTTAATTAAAGAACTGGAAAAACATGCATCATCTGAACAAAAGTGGAGTTTAAAAACCTACAGCTTCACACCAACATACAAGTTGAAATATTGTTACAATTAATGTGCTTTATTCATCACCATGAACAGGAAAAACAAATGTAATGAGACAGACCCATGAGAAAGTAGTCTTTCCACATCCCTCTACACTGATCTTTGGTGTGTAGACTAGCTTTCAATTCCACATTTGATAACTAAAAAATAAAAGTTTCCATTTCCTGTTGGCATTCAAACTCTAATGAAGCTCCTTCCCAAATTACAAGACTGTATCATTATTGGATTCTTTATGTAGCCCCAAAAAGATTAATTTTTCTGTATGACCCTGCAATATGAACAATTCATACTTCAGCAATCCAAAAGCTGTTGATACTGGAATCTGGAGTGAATCTGTTGGGAGGTCCTGATACAGGTTTTTGACCCAAAACATCAACAATTCCTTCACGTCCCCCACCCTTCCCCCATAGATACTGCTCAACCTATTGAATTCCAATTAGTTCCTCCATACGCAGCCTCTGTAATAGTGAAAACTACAGAATGAAACCAATATCACCTCCCATTCACTTCAGACACAAAGATCTGATTTAGTTCCTTCATTTCTGTGCCCCCATAGAACAAAACAAAGGGAGAATTTCAGGACTTCAGTTTTGTGGAATAGTATAGCCTGTCAATACAAGGGAGCAAGGTTACATCTAATAGATGAGTGTCTTTAGTACAGTCAGCAGCTATGGCTACTTTGGCATCAAAAAGAATTTTAAACTCATTTCCTAGCTTTCAAGCAGCATATTTTAATTACCTTTCACTGTTATCGACACCAAGTAGACTTGTCCGTTATGCATGTTAGCTACCAACTTATTTGACAAGCTGTTCAGATGCGTCTGTAGATTGTGTTTGACATTCTCTCCATCTGGACCAAAGTGCAGTTCATAGACAAATTGGAATCCTGAAGGACTGATCCTGCAATGAACCATCACTAATATCATAAATAAGTCTACAAATTCTGGAAATCCAAAGCAACACAAATTGATGCTGCCTGGCCTGCTGAGTTCCTCCAGCATTGCATTGCTAACAGTCACTGTAAAACTGGATTGGCCAACAACACAACAGTTTTTTGTCCATTTACTTCCTCACTAAATTCCAAACCTAGTTATTTTTTCCTACATGTGACGTTGTGCACATTGCTTAATATGTGATCAATACTAGTTTATGCTTCATAAAAAATTTCACATCTTAATTTATAATCATTGCACAGCACCTTACTGAATTCTTTCACTAGCTCACTGCTGATCTACTCGACTTCAAAAATAAAATTATTTAATTGGTCCAAGTTAGTCAAACAGTGAATAGTCAAACTAACAAAATTTGACTAAGTGAGCTAAAAATAAAGAACAGTTGCAGTTTTCACTATTTTCCATAGAGCAGGTAAATTTTCAGATTGAGAGAATGGACTGAAGCAAGAACTTTAAGCTTTTGGTCAATTATTCTTGCATCATAGAATGTTCATACATGTTGCATATGCCTATAACAAGCAAAGGCAATGGAGCCAGACACCATTCACCAGTCGAGTTTAATCGAGATTAGTTTTACTTTGAAGTACTGTTTCCCATAGCAGTTAACAAGATTGGCACAACAAATATTTGAGTTCATTGGAATGTCAGGCATGTTGTTGTTTGACAATTATACTAATCAGTCTACACATTGACTGATTTACAGAAAATGACTAAGGAAAATTGTGCATGGGGTGGCACAGAAGCCCAATACAATTTTAGGAGCAGTTTCTTCCCTGGCACTAAAGGATTCCTGAACAGCCCATGACCACCACCTTGTTATTTGTCTTTTCCACCATTTTTGAAACTTCTCGCAACTTTCATCTCCTGCACAGTACTGCCACAAAACAACACATCAGTGATGATAGGGCACTATGGTATGTAGCAGTTAGCACAATGGTATCTCACAGTTCAATTTCAGCGTCGTTCTGTAAGGAGCCTTTACACATCCTCCCCGTGGGACGGATAGATAGATAGATAGATACTTTATTCATCCCCATGGGGAAATTCAACTTTTTTTTCCAATGTCCCATACACTTGTTGTAGCAAAACTAATTACATACAATACTTAACTCAGTAAAAAAATATGATATGCATCTAAATCACCGTCTCAAAAAGCATTAATAATAGCTTTTAAAAAGTTCTTAAGTCCTGGCGGTAGAATTGTAAAGCCTAATGGCATTGGGGAGTATTGACCTCTTCATCCTGTCTGAGGAGCATTGCATCGATAGTAACCTGTCGCTGAAACTGCTTCTCTGTCTCTGGATGGTGCTATGTAGAGGATGTTCAGAGTTATCCATAATTGACCGTAGCCTACTCAGCGCCCTTCGCTCAGCTACCGATGTTAAACTCTCCAGTACTTTGCCCACGACAGAGCCCGCCTTCCTTACCAGCTTATTAAGACGTGAGGCGTCCCTCTTCTTAATGCTTCCTCCCCAACACGCCACCACAAAGAAAAGGGCGCTCTCCACAACTGACCTATAGAACATCTTCAGCATCTCACTACAGACATTGAATGACGCCAACCTTCTTAGGAAGTACATTCGACTCTGTGCCTTCCTGCACAAGGCATCTGTGTTGGCAGTCCAGTCAAGCTTCTCGTCTAACTGTACTCCCAGATACTTGTAGGTCTTAACCTGCTCCACACATTCTCCATTAATGATCACTGGCTTCATATGAGGCCTAGATCTCCTAAAGTCCACCACCATCTCCTTGGTCTTGGTGATATTGAGACGCAGGTAGTTTGAGTTGCACCATATCACAAAGTCCTGTATCAGTTTCCTATACTCCTCCTCCTGTCCATTCCTGACACACCCCACTATGGCCGTGTCATCAGCGAACTTCTGCACATGGCAGGACTCCGAGTTATATTGGAAGTCTGATGTGTACAGGGTGAACAGGACCGGAGAGAGTACGGTTCCCTGCGGCGCCCCTGTGCTGCTGACCACCGTGTCAGACCTACAGTCTCCCAACCGCACATACTGAGGTCTATCTGTCAAGTAGTCCACTATCCAATCCACCATGTGAGAGTCTACTCCCATCTCCGTTAGTTTGTGCCTTAAGATCTTGGGCTGGATGGTGTTAAAGGGTGGATTTTTTGCAGGTCCTCTGGTTTCCTCTCAGCTAAAGACATACTGGGTAGGTTAACTGGCCATTGTAAAATTGTCGGTCAGGGACTGCAGGGGTAGCGTGGCTCCTAGGGCCAGAAGAGCATACTTTGCACTGTATTGCTAAATAAACAGATTCTGATTCCAAATTTTATGATTTTAATGTCCACTTAGTAGTGGCAAACAAGGGAAGAGAACTTAAAGAGCAAGGGGATAGCATACTTAATCAAGAGACCAGAGCTGTGCCAAGTCACATTTGGGTTGAAATTGAATGAAGATTGTCATTATGTTGGTGTAGGTCAGACTCGCAGGAAAATAGTTATCATTAAACTATTCTTTCCAAAGAGTGGAGTTCTCTCTTTAGGATGGCAATTATCCCTTAATGCATTTGTGCATTGCATACGAGTTTAGCCCAATGGTTGGTTTCAAATATTTGAATTAAGATTCAGGATTGTTTCTTGTCATTCAGTACACTAGTGTAAACGGACAGCAAAATGATTGTTACTCCACATCCAAAACAGCATAAAAATACACTAAGCTTAAAGAACAGAAAATAAACCTACAATAAATATGGGTTATGGGGAGAAGGCAGGAGAATGGGGTGGAGGGTTTAGAGGGGGATAATAAATTAGCCATGAAGTTGCAGAACAGACTCAACGGGTCAAATGGCCCAATTCTGATTCTTTGTCTTAAGACACAAGTCAGAGTGACCTATAGAGCCCTTAAATGTGACTCTCAGTAGGTCAAAGCACGAATGGCAAAATATCAAGGGCATAATTGAAGGAAACAGCAATTATCATGGAAGATTTTAATCTACACACCAACTGGACACTAAATTGGCTAGAATATGGTACAACAATCTTGACTGAATTATTTTTTTAGAGCAGTTTCTCATAGAGCCTGCTTGGCTATTTGATATTCAGGGAGCGGTGTTTCAGAAAGCCAGCGTCCATTATAAAAGGACCTCCAGCACTCAGGGCATGCCCTTTTCTCAGTGTTACCATCAGGTAGGAGGTACAGAGGCCTGAAGGCACACACTCAGCAATTCAGGAACAGCTTCTTCCCCTCTGCCATCCGATTCCTAAATGGACATTGACTCGTTGGACACTACCTCACCTTCTTAAAAAAAGTTTTTATGTTTTTGCACATTTTTAAAATCTATTCAATATATGCAATTGATTTACTTGTTTATTATTTTAATTTTTATTTTTTTCTCTGCTAGATTATGTATTGCATTGAACTGCTGCCATGTTAAATTTCATGTCACATGCTGGTGATAAACAAACTTGATTCTGATGGACTTCAGAAATGGAAGTCAGAGGAGTTACAGAGAGTTTTTACACTCATTGTCTGCAAGCATCTTTGTAATCTTTTTGCCTTTGACTTTTCTGTACTCCTTTTTCTCATTTAACTTTTGCATTGCTTTTTAGTGCATGGATTCCCATCCCTTTGCCATAGTAGTTTAAACCCATCTCAACAGCACTAGCAAATACTCCCCCCCCCCTCCCCAGGAAATTGTCCTAGTCCTGCCCAGGTGCAGACTATTTGGTTTTTCCACTGGTCTCACATCTCTCTCAACCGTTTCCAATGCCCCAGGAATCCAAAACCCTCTCCTGCATTGCTGCTCAAACCACATTTATCTCAATGGAGAAAGACAAAGTACAGAGAGCTTTTTGTTCTAATGTACGGATCACAAAAAGCTAAAGGGCAAGTCCAAAAAGTAGTAAGACAGCAAACACCATTTTTAGCAGTTGTTGCAAAGGATGCAGGTGGGTTTTATTTTTGCAATTGGGCAAGCCTCCATTGCAATACTGCCTACAGTTGTCAGCTTATGTAAAAAAAAATGGTAATGTTGGAGACAGTACAAGAGGTCCATCAGGTGAATTCCTGGAAATGAGCATCGTCCTCTGAAGAGAAAATTGTTTTGCCCTGTCCTTGAAGTTCAAAAGGGTGACATTATTAAAACATACAAGATCCTCAGGAGTCTTGACTGGTTAAATGTTGGGATGTTTTCATTAATAGGAAAATCTCAAACTGGACGACATAACAATAAAGAGCCAGTCATTTAAAACCACAATGTAGAAATTCATACCCAAGCTAGAATTTACTGTGAGCAGTTGGTGGGAGCTGGAGCATTCAAAGTCTTTAAAGGGGAGGTTGTTCAATATTTGGTGGATCAAGTGAGAGGGGAATGTGGAGAAATACCAGAGAAGTTGACACCAGCATAGATCAGCCATGAGGTGCTTGATGGCCAACTCCTGGCTCCCATTTTGTACATTTCATGGGAGTTTAAATACGCAACAAAGGCAGTTGTACTTTTTTTTGGCAATGTGTTACAAATGATACTTCCAAGTCCATCCGCTGAGCCTCAAGCTGCTCATTTCTGCCAACCCTTCTGTCTCTTTTTCCTCCACCCATACTTCCATGTTGATCTGAACCAAACTCTAGTATCTAGAAATCCAAAATACTGGGATCTACAGGAATGGTTGAGGTGGGGGGGGGGGGGGGGGTGTAGAATTTGTGTTCTTCCTAAACCTCTGCTGGTGTCCAAGAATCCTGAAGTGTCTTGCACCTCACAGGCACGTGTGTAGCACCTTAATTGATTTACCAAGGGTAAATCATGCTTGACTAATCTGTTGGAGTTTTTCGAGGATGTAACCAGGAAGTTAGACGGGGGAGATCCAGTGGATGTAGTGTACCTCGATTTTCAGAAGGCATTTGATAAGGTCCCACATAGAAGATTGGTGGGTAAAATCAAAGCTCAGGGCATCGGGGGGGAAGGCATTGACATGGATAGAAAACTGGTTGGCAGATAGAAAGCAAAGGGTAGCGGTGAATGGGTGTTTCTCGGAATGGCAGGTGGTGACCAGTGGGGTATCACAGGGCTTGGTATTGGGACCACAGCTGTTTACCATTTACATTAACGATTTGGATGAAGGCATAGAAAATAACATCAGCAAATTTGCTGATGATACTGAGCTGGGTGGCAGTGTGACATGTGATGAGGATGTTAGGAGAATTTAGGGTGACTTGGATAGGCTGGGTGAGTGGGCAGATACTTGGCAGATGGTGTTTAATGTGAATAAGTGTGAGGTTATCCACTTTGGGAGTAAGAACAGGAAGGCAGATTATTATCTGAACGGTGTAGAGTTAGGTAAGGGAGAAATACAAAGAGATCTAGGAGTCCTTGTTCATCAGTCACTGAAGGTGAATGAGCAAGTGCAGCAGGCAGTGAAGAAGGCTAATGGAATGTTGGTCTTTATTACAAAGGGAATTGAGTACAAGAGCAAGGAAATCCTCTTGCATTTGTACAGAGCCCTGGTGAGACCACACCTGGAGTATTGTGTACAGTTTTGGTCTCCAGGGTTAAGGAAGGACATCCTGGCTGTAGAGGAAGTGCAGCGTAGATTCACGAGGTTAATTCCTGGGATGTCCGGACTGTCTTACGCAGAGAGGTTAGAGAGACTGGGCTCGTACACGCTGGAATTAAGGAGATTGAGAGGGGATCTGATTGAAACATAAGATTATTAAGGGATTGGACAAGATAGAGGCAGGAAATATGTTCCAGATGCTGGGAGAGTCCAGTACCAGAGGGCATGGTTTGAGAATAAGGGGTAGGTCATTTAGGTTAAGGGAAAACTTCTTCTCCCAGAGAGTTGTGGGGGTCTGGAATGCACTGCCTTGGAAGGTAGTGGAGGCCAATTCTCTGGATGCTTTCAAGAAGGAGCTAGATAGGTATCTTATGGATAGGGGAATCAAGGGATATGGGGACAAGGCAGGAACCAGGTATTGATAGGAATTGATCAGCCATTATCTCAAAATGGCGGTGCAGGCTCAAAGGGCCGAATGGTCTACTTCTGCACCTATTGTCTATTGATGTTCCACTGTCTTTCGTTTCATCGTTATCCATTGAAGGCAACATTTCAGGTTATATTGATCTTTACCTTTTGGTTCCTTTGGGGAGAATTTTCTGCAAAGGTGGGTAAAATGACATCAGATTGTTCATAATCTGCACAGAGAAAAATAAAGACCATTTAACAAACTTCCCTTGTCTCACAATTGGGAGCATTAGCAGGGTCAAAACAACAAGTCCCAATTATTCCTACCAGATTCTGAACAGATTGCAGGAGCCGTTTTTCCAAATGACGAAGATTCTTGTAAACAACATTTGCCAAGTTCACTCTGGCAGAAACTTCCAATAAGTGACCAATATTTTCTAAAAAAGTTGAAGTTTAAAAATAAACAGTTAGAGGGCAATAGTTTGCATCAGTGGTAACTTGCATTCATTTCCGCCATTAATACTCTCATCTGTTATGTCGTTATCCTGTGTTCAATAATTTTGCAGCAATTTAGGATTGCGCCACCAGTCGGACTTGCTAGGTCTACCCACATTTTTGCTGGACACTACAGAACAGAAAATGAAGTTGTGGCTGGAAAAAAAATTGTGGAAAAATCATACCAAATCTGAATATCTATTAGGAACAGCAAAAGGATTAAACCTCTTTGGATAAACTCCCCCAACATTTAATTCTGCCAACACCACTTACCTACATCTTCATCCTGAAGTTTTGGTACTAATGTCATCCACACAAGTGGATGTGAAATAGATGGATTAATTGTATGTGAAGCACCAAGTAAACTGGTCCTCTCAATCTCTTTCTCAGTAGCTTCAGTATCCTGCTGTACTGGCTCAATGAAAGTCCTGGTACTGAACATTTGTGTTTTTAGCCACTTCACTTCAGAATTCCTGGGTTCATTTTCAGTCACCACGCTGGGGTTTGTTTCCAATGATGTGTACACGTGGCTTGGTGCAATCAATGGCACTGTTTCATCAGTTTGATACAAAGTCTGCAAACCACCCTCAACTGCAAATAAACTTTGGGATTTAGTTTTCATCCACGCACGGTCATGAAATGAGGTAGTTAATGAAGAGAGTACCATTTGACCCAGACTAACAGAGTAGACCATTTCAGATTCTCTCATTCCAGCATTGATGATTTCCACTGAACTCTGAGGCTCCCATGGCTCCTGATGATCAGTTTTGGTTTGCATGTATTTATATGTCTGTAATGTTTCCACTGGCAATGTCCTTTTATAGCCCGAATGTCCACTTTCAAGATTTTCAAACACATCCCAGCTAGGTGAAACCCAGTCATCAGATACAAGATTACTTTCCAGTGCCGTCCACCTGTCAGCAGGGTCAAATGATTTCACAAGACCCATTGAGATCCCTCCCAATACATCTAACTGCACAGAATTCCCTCTGTATTGCATTTCCTCTGAAGGGGTGCTTCCAGGAAAACCTACATGGGAAAGTGATGGGCTCAGTAGACTGGAGAATTCAGAATGAGCAGAAGGAAGCCTTTTGGAGGTCCTACTGAGTAGCTGTGCACAAAGAGAATACCACAAATGGACATGCTCTAAATTTGATGCATGCTGTTGAGCAGATAACTGCACTCCATGGCTGGAAACCAGGAAGTAATCACTTTGCTCAGTGGATTTCCAAACTCCGTGTTTTTTAGCCATTAGTTGGGCAAACACCTGAAAATGAGCATCACTCCATCTTCCCTCACAGTTCCGAAATACCAGTTCTGCAGCTTCACTGCTGAGCAAATTGCTGGGCTGGATCACGTGAGACTTTTCATCATCTTCACTGTCAGGAGCAACATTAATTTCCTGGGATAATCCAAAATTAGATAGCATCAGTACAGCATAAAGTGAAGGGCTAGAAGTCTTAATCTCATTCAACATGTGATGCTCAACTTGGAAACACTTTTCAGCTTGGTTTGAGCTTCCCTGCTCAAAGGTGGCATACACTGCTAACACACTAGTGGCAAAGTTTTCAGTTTTGTTGAGACAGGCTTGTGCCACTTGCTGAACAATTTGTTGTGAAATGCAAATGAAAATTTCATCCCTATTCTGGTTGCAATCTTCTGGTGACAAGAATCCATGTATTTGCACTACAACACCTTTCCAGTGACTTGCTACAACAGTCCAGTTGCACCATTTGTATTCAAATATACAAGGGTAGACTGGAGAGAGACATTTACCAGAGTCTCCCTCAATGGTCATGTAACAGTTCTTCAATGCAGAGATGAATTGAGAAAGCCTTTCTATTTCTGAAATGAAAAAAAAAATCAAGATGTACATTATACTTTTTCTAAAAATTTCAACTTGAGCGATAATTGTGGAGATTCTAGTTAATTAGCAGGTCCCCACCCCCACTAAACTTGTCACTAACAGCTCCACAAATGTTCAATCTGGGCTAAATGTAAATATTTCTGGACTTTTCCCAACAACAGCTCAAGATCAACATTGTGATTGTATGGAGAAGGCTAGCATGATGCAGCTAATCTCCAAAAACCCAGAAAGTACAACCAAGTTCGAGGCTATTAACAGCACACTAGCCAACATCTACAAAAATAGAACTTTGGATTGAGACAGATGGGGCTGATGTATTTTCAAGCTAAATACTATACCATAGGTAATTATAGTGCCTGCCATTTACAAGATTCGCTGCAAAACCGCAAGACTTTACTGAGCAAGATAATGCATCTGTAACTTGTTATCAAGGATATCAAAAGTATGGAAGTATCTCCTCCTCTCGTTATAGATCTACAGCAAGTTGTAAGAATCAGTCACCCGAGAACCTTTAGCGTAGTCAGTTTTACCACAGACAAGTTAAATAGACCACTTATTTCTCCAGGCCTGTTTTCACTCACCAAATGACATCCATTAAAACTGAATAGAATGAAAAAATTTACAAGTTTATAAATTCTCATGAGCCTGTGAGGAGTACAATTCATCTTAAAATTTCTTTATAGATTTTAAGTGCAGCAATAATTTTAAAAAATTGAGAATAGACATCTGATAATACCGATAACAGCAGAGAAGGAGAATGGAATTGTTTTTCATGTTGGTCATGAGAACTTGCTCTTCTTAAAGACAGTCCTAGTTCTTTCATAGTACAGGCTTTGACAAATTCTAAACTGGCCAGTTAATATTCATGTATTTGCTGTAGGTTGCAGTGAAAACTGGACTTGAACCAAATTATCTACAAAATAGTTACTTTTCCATGCCTTGAAAAGTTATTATAGTGCGTACAGATGAGCTTTTAAAACTAGCGACTGCCAGGATAGCAAATTCCTTATTGGATAATATCACAAGTAGAATATTAAATTATGAAAAACAAATTAGCAGAAGAGTTGCGACTCAGTAAATCAACTCAAATATTGAATTTACCTCACATGAGACCCATATAAAGAACTGACTTAGAAATGCAAGTACTCTCACTGCAGGCAATAATGATAAATACTTGGATTAACAAAACCCATACTCCAGGACAGAATTGGATGACTCAGAAGCAAAAACAAACAAGTCTTTTGATGAATGCAATTTATTTTCATTTCCAGAAATACATTTTGAAAATTAACATTTGGAATTGTTAATACAAGAATTCCCAATCTGAACAGGAATGTATTCAACATTATATTCAATTGTTTTAAAAAAAAAAAAAAAAAAATCACAATGAATTGGTTCAAGACATGCCCACAGAAGATTTTCTGGCTCTCAGCCTCCTGGATGCATTATTGAGCTTTGTTATGTTGAAAACCAACTCAAAAGCACATATATCCAAAGTTCAACACTACCTCTTGATTGTTACAGGATCAAAACCAGTGAAATTATTCCATACCATCAGCAATTAACCAACCTTCATTGATACCATTCTTCCCCAATGTTCACCAACTCAGGTTAGCAGTTGCAGCATACCAACATTACCCAGGTCAAGAACATTCTGACTTTTGACACATGAAGTTTTCATAATGTTTGAAAACATGTTTAAAAAGTTTTATGATCAAAGACCATCTGAGGGAAGTTAGAACACAATTTACAGTATTGGTAGCAACTTCAAAATTTTGCATCTATAGATTTTTTTTTTTTTTACAGTTAACACACAAATGAACATGAACAGTAAATGTCAAAAGCACTACTGTAAGGCATCAAGATATAATGCATTTATGAGTTAGGAAAACCAATTAGCATATAGCAAGCTTTTCCCACCAGCCCGCCCCATTGTTTGGGGTGTATTTTCTTTTTTTAAGCATGGAATTTCCACAATCAATTGTTTTGCACTGATTTACATTCAGGGCCATCAAGTTGATGTCCAACCACAACGTCAACTTGTTCAACTTTCTTAAAGACAACTCTGCTATTTTTTGTTTCAGATTTAAACACTACTAATTCTTCACTTCTCATTTCTTGAGGGAAAAATGGTTCAACCATTGGGAGCAAGTCATCTGAACTCCAGTCACAAGATTCTTTTACTTTGCCCTTTACTCATCACAAAAAGGAAAGTTAAAGTTATTGCCAGGATCAAAATTATACACGTGATAACACCAGCTAGGATTTTGTGTAAACCAAGTGAGGACATAACGCCAACTTCTGTAAAGAGAAAGTCTATATTTACTCAACATTAACATGTACAGCCTCCAATAGGCACAGATGTTTCAAGTGGCAACTATTGTTAATACAAAATCTTCAAAGTGCATTAAAAATTGTCTTAAGTTACAATTCTATGACACTTACTCCAGCTCTTCAGAAGCCTAACCCATGTAGGAAGCCATGATATTTTAATATCAATTTCCCCAAAAAAGAAATTCACAGCAATGGAATTCACTTGCTAGGATGTCCATTAGGAACCCAAGAGCAATAATAACTTGCACAGATCCAATTCATAACTACCTGATTTCACATTCCTGACACAGCTGATACCAGAAGCAATTGAAGATGGGTCGTTGAATCCCTTGGCACATTGACAAGAGTAAAAACCAAAAGTATTCAAACAGTTGGCTTCAGGATCACACATGGAAAGCCCAGAGACACATTCATCCACATCTGTAGGATGTATCAAGCAGTTAATGATTCTCAAAATGGTAAAATTCAAGTTACTTGCAAGTCAACCATCAATTGTTTTGAATGTTCAACCAGTTCATACACCAAAAATAATAAATCTTTTGCATTAAGATTTATTAAAAGATTGATTTTAAGAAAGGTTTCTTTTACCTTCAACAGATGTCAAAACTACTACAGCCTTTCCATAGCGCAAATTAGACACAGATTCAGACAATAGTTGCTTCACCCTATTCTCAAGGGGAATGTAGATATTTTCTTGCCCCGGACTGAAATATAACCAATAGGCAAAGAGCAAGCCTGGAGCATTAATCCTGAAGTTGAAGGACAATTATAGTAAATACACATTGGGGGAAAAAAAAAAAATCAGGAAACTCTTGGAGAGTGAACTTTACATCTTGTACAACAGATATCAATAATTAATTCCCTATGCAAGTTTCAGAACTTCTGATGCTCCATGAGAAACAGCAGTCTCCAAGTGAAATTCTGCCCAGCATCAATCCAATTAAAAAGGAACCTATACAGGATGAAAACTGATCAGGCAAATACTAAGCAACTCCAATTAAGCATTGTGGACTTCAAATTGCTCTGCTAAACAAGCACATGATGAAACTTCACTCAGCTTTGTGTAGTACTGTGTATAGAAATTCTTAAATCATTTCAAAATCTCTTAAAATCATAAACTGATCAATACAATTTGCAATCCACACTGCTGTCTGCAAGAAGTTTCTGTGTTCTCCCTGTGACCGCATGGGCTTCCTCCTACAGCACAAAGACATACTAGTTGGTGGATTAATTGGTCACTGTAAATTGTCCCGCGATTAGGCCAAGGGTTGCTGGGTAGCATGAAGAACCAGGAGGGCCTATTCCACACAGTATCTCAGTGTGTGAAAATTACAAAATGCATAGAAATCATTTGAATTTTACCTCTTAACAGTTAGCGGGAACAACTCTTTAAATGTTGAAAATGTTGAAAGTTTTTCCATTAGCTGAAAAATAGTAAATGATTCAATTAATAAGGAGAAAGGATTTTGGCACAGCAGCAAGTAAACAACTCACCAGCCTTTTGAGCGATCTTGAAATTCTTCTGTCCATCCCTTCAAATTCTTTGAAATTTGCACCAACAAACTTTACTTCAATAGACACTTGAAACAAATTGTCTGTAGATAGAAATACATTCAGATATATTCCATATGAATACTGCAAGAGAAACAAACATTCAGAACGTCCTCAGCCAGTGCCAAATTTTTCAAAGAGCTGGCATCTTTTCTTAGCTCATTCTTTTGCCTTCATATCAAATTCCTTTTATCAATTTGCTTGTGTTGTTTGATTAAAAGCTCTGATTACACTGTTGACTGTATAGGCAACAGCTAACATTAACTTTCAACTTCAGTGAAGGCTAATGTCCCACGGCTTGAAGGTTTATTAAAGACTTCCAACATCTTGAATCCAAATTTGCCTCTTGCTTACATTGGAATACAAATTCTTCAAACAACTATTTACTCAATCAAATTGTTACAAGTAGACAAATGTAACCATATTGCTCATATTGTTGGGCTTTAGATTACAATTTTTTCCTCTAATGAAAGGCAACCCCAAACCAAATTTATTCTCACAATTGGGTCAGATCCCTAATGGCATCTCAGACAAGTGTTTTACCCTTCATTCTTCCCAGAAGTGTTGGCAGAGCTAGTTTTTGGACCTGATCTATTGGCAATATTCCTCATATAGCCATATTGAGCAAGATTAATTGGGCCAATTCATGATCACAGGACAGGTAGAGAATAAAACTGGACCATTAGAATTATGTATTGATGTTTATGTTCTGTAGTAAATGGATTGCAGTTTTATTTTACTCTTTAAAAACTAGTCTTCACACTTGGGTTTCTGCAATACTCATCTATTTTACTTTGATTTTCAGGTGGTCTTTGACAAGGTGCCACACAAGGCTGCTGAACAAGCTTGAGCCCATGGTTGTACAGGAAAGATACTAGTATGGATAAAGAAAGCAGTGGCTGATTTTCAGGAGGCACATAGTGGCAATAAATAGCCTTCGCTGGCTAACTGCCAGAAACTAGTTGTGTTCCACAGGGGTCTCTGTTGGGATAGATTCTTTTTACATTACATGTCAATGATTTGAATGATGGAATTGATAGCTTTGTTGCAAACTTTTCAGACAATACAAATATAGCTGGAGGGGCAGGTAGTTTTGAGGAAATAAAGGGGCTACAGAAGGACTTCTTAGGAGAATGGGCAAAAAACTATCAGATGGATTACAGTGTCGGGATGTGTATGGCCATGCACTTTTGTAAAAGAAATGAAAGGGTTGACAATTTTCTAAATGGAAAGAAAATACAAAAATCTGAGGCACAAAGGGACTTGGGAGTTCATGTGTAGGACTCCCTAAAGGTTAAGTTGCAGTTAAGTCTGGTGACAAAAGCAAATGCATTCTTAGCATTCATTTCAGAGGACTAGAATATAAAACAATAATGTTAAAACTTAAAGCACTGCAGTCTCAATTGGAGTATTGTGAGCAGGTTTGTGCCCCTTAATCTTAGGATGTGCTAAAACCGGAGATGGTTCTGTAACAACCTGGGAAAGGTTTCACTGCTACTGCAATGGTTTTTCTGAAGCAGCAGTGTCCGAGTTATGACGAGAAATAACAGAGGCTTTGGAATGTGTGCTTTCCAATGAAGGGAGTGCTTTTTTCCTTATCTGCCTAAGAGCAAGGTGTTCTAGGTCTTTTGTTCAGCGAGAGATGGAGAAGATGTGAGAAAGGGGAGGTCATAGACCACAGGACAGAGTGGACTTGGAGTGGGGCCGAGAGTGAATGAAGTCCCCGGGGGGAATGACGGTGGAGGACTAATGGATGGGAGACTGAGCTCCAACGTGCACATTAGACTGTTCCATTAAAATGGGCTCTTTTTTTATACTAACCCTCTAGTCAAATTAATTATAAAGCTAAATCATTAATTGCACATGGTGTACTGTCTTATTAATTCATGGTACTCATTTTTAACAGGGTAACACATAACGCAGCATCCACACAAGAGGTTTTGCACCTCAGATTTCACATGTTTGGCAGAGCCGGAGACAGTCTTCCCTAGACTAATGCTGCCGGCGAAACCCGAGAGCTACAACTCAGAGGTTCACAAAAATGATTCCAGGATTGAATGGCTTGAAATATGAAGAGTATTTGATGGCTCTGGGCCTATATTCACTAGAATTCAGAAGACCAAGATGTGATCTCACTGAAACTTATCAAATGGTACAAGGCCTTGATAGAGTGGATAGAGAGAGGATTTCCCTATGGTGGAAGAGTAACACCTCTGGACACAGCCTCAAAACAGACGAGTCTAGAACAGATGAAGAACTTCTTTTAGCCAGAGAATGGTGAATCTGTGGAATTTTTTGCTACAGGCAGCTGTGGAGGCCAAGTCTATGAATATTTAAGGCAGAGGTTGATAGATTCTGAAGTGATCTTGGGAATGAATGAAGGCATGAAGGGATATTGGGAAAAGGCAGGAGATTGGGGCCGAGGGGAAATTTGATCAGCCATGATGAAATGGTGGAGCAGACACATTGGGCCAAATGGCCCAATTCTGCTCCTACATGGTCTATTATTGAATCAGACAAGATGGACAAAGTCATTCAGATGTTTTTAAGAACTGACCACACTCCACAATTCCAGTATTTTTGGATTAGGCAGACAGCTCGAGTTCATATCTAAAAAGCTATGACAAAAACATCAGTTCTCCAGTTTCAGGTTACCCACTTCCCCCTGTACTTTCTCTCCAATTACCTTACAGCTTGTTTCTATTTCCACTCCTCCCTCCTCCATCTGCCCATCACCTCCCAGCTCACCTGGAATCACCTTTCAGTTATCAGCTCTTGTCCCACACTTGCCCTTCGTCTCACCTCTTTCAGTGCAGAGGGAGGGCCATGACCTCAAATGTCAACTGTCCATTTCCCTCCACAAATTCTGCATGATCTGTGTTCCACCAGCACTTCCCTTGCTTGTAAATAGGAACAATTATTTTGTTATTTATCTACAAACAAGTTGATTCATTGAATTCAGTTTCACAATTTGCCATCAATATCATCACTCCCAATTTAAGATTTGGACCAATATTTTGACAACCATGTATCCTGTAAAAATCTTAGAGACCGCTACAATATTGCAGACTATCTGATATTCCATCCATTTACCTCTAGGGTACACTTTCGGTGGATCTGATAATTCATGAGCAATCTCTCCATCTGTAAAAGAACCATTTCAGACAATACTTAATGCAGAGTTTAGACCGTTACCATGACAAAACATTATTCTGCCAAGATGTGGCACTGCCATTTAAAAAGCAAAATTAAGTTTTCCAGATTGTTACATTGAATCAAAAATAAATTACTGCACAATGACAAAGCAAATAAAGTGCATTAAGAGCAGTCAGACTCAAAGATCAAAATGACATAGCTCAGTTTATTTCTCCTCTCAGAGGACTAGATACTTACCGAGCCATTTCAGAAGGCAGTTAAAAGCTCACATTGTTAACATCACAATTAGAGCTAACTCAACACATTACAGGAATATAGAAAGGCACAATTTAGTGTTGTAAAATGACCATTTGTCATGTTTCACACTTACTGGTAGTGTGAACAAGGTATCAAAAGTTACACTTTAGACATGTCCAAATCTAAAAACACAAGTTTACCTCCACAAGCACTTGATTGAAAACTGAATTTAGCCTTACTGTGAAGAAATGAAAATGACATTAGTCATTCTGCAGGTACTTTACCAAATACTAGTCGGAAAGATTCATAAAGGGCAAGAATTCTGTGTCTGAGCAAGTAATTACTTTCACAACTTAACATTTGCCTTTAGTTTTTAAATTTGGGCAGCCAGAAATGATGACAGGAATAATTGTGGAAGTCTATTGGATTCAGACCTACCCTCTGACTGTATTAACGACAAAAGATGCCTTTCTAGGAGGTTAGTTTCACTCACATCAGTAAGGAATGGCTTGAGAACTGCCCCCAAGATAAAACTGCCTTGCGTTTTGCAGTGAAATATACTTGTGCAGAAAAAGGATTTATTTTATTGACTCCATTTTTGTTCTGTGCCATTTCTCAACTTTAACCAACAATAATCACCAAATGCTGGACCCAGTAATCCATTTATTTCGGCATTTTGAAAGTGTTAATATTTGCAATTTGTTATGTGTGATGAACAAGCCAGATGGAAATGGGGTCCAGAGCTGACCCCCCCCCCCCCACACCTTGGGAAACTATGCTGCTGATGAGAGCGAGAGAGATGAGAGATGAAGAACAGAGGTAAAGGCATCTGCCACGGGGGGGGGGGGGGGGGGGGGGAAGAAAAGAGAGAGACAGATGATTTAGTATTATGGCTTCTTCACTGATGGAAAGGTAAATCTTTTGCTACAAGGACACTTCTTTGCTCGTTAATGTTCTTGCTGAGACAGCAGGGAGTGGACTAGTTTGATGGACATGGTCATGTTGGGTTGATGGATGGCTGATACCCCCCGTCAGTGGGGATAAAAGACGGGTCTGGGGAGACACCCTCAGACACACCAGTGGACACTGAAAGTGTTGTGCACCCACAGGAAGGTGGGGGCCTGGAGAAACGGTCCGGAGCACCGGTGGATGAAGACAGACCGGTGGGGACTTGTGTGTGTGTCCGCCCTTGCCTGGGTGACGAGTCCATCACTGAAGAACGGTCTAGCCTGGAACAGAAGGGTCATCATCAGTGACCCCAACAGTACAACGGAACAGCAAGATGACAGAAGGTTTGCCTGCTGCAGCTGCTCATCTCTTGCTCGCTCTCTCTCCAACATACAACACAACTACCCTCAACACGAACTGAACTCTATATTCTCTTATGACAATTCATTTACCCCTAGACTTTGATAGAGCTTGGTTTTGATTCTTATTCCTACACTTGTGTTTGTCATTGCTAACCTGTTTCATATGTATATTTGCATTTTTGATACTGTATTGCTTAGTTTACTAATAAACACCTTTAGTTACAGTACCACCAGACTCCAATGTACCAATGTATCATTCCATTTCTGCTGGTCTGTTAACCCAGTTACAGGGTACGTAACAAATTCAAAACAAGCCAGAACCATTTTGATACATTCATTTCAATACACATGACAGCTCGGAGTTCAGTGAGGGAACCAAAGATATTGTACTTTGTCGTGCTCGACAAATCCGACCTCCATTAATAAGTGAAAGTTTGGCCTAGAGAAAAGTTAGCAACATTAGTGCCTTGGGGGGGGGGGGGGGGGGTGAATGAGTGTGAGGTTGTTTACAAGCCAATGTCAATAACTGATTCTCAATACTGCAGATTTCCTATGCATTGTCATTTTATTCTGATTCTCATAGTTTCTGATAAAAATACATATTTATATCTTGTACTCTTGTAGAAGTATACTCAGGGCAAGTTTCCAGTCAGAGAGAAAGGGAATTCCTTTCATGATCACTTGACAACCCCTTCTCTCCTCCTATATCCAAGCAAGGATGTTAAATATGAAGTACAAAATAGAAAGCTTTGGCAGCATTAAAACACACACAATTCATGATGTAGGAAGTTCCATGGTTGCACTCAAACAGGTTGTGCTGGACTTCAAGAGCAAAGCAACAACATCTTCAAATGTTTTGTTACAAAAGGTCTTCCATTCTGACTCAGGCGGAAAGACGAATACCAATTACCTACTTCAAATGACAAAACATCATTTATTAAGACAGAACCATTACAATACTAGTTAGGTATACAGCCCCTCCCACTGATCTGTGGTGTTTGAAACCAGCCCATTGGCAAGGCCCAAAAACTACCCCCAAGCACCCCCCTGTGGTGAACTACATATACCTGTCTGGACTGCTCCTGTGGCTCCTCCCACAGACCCCCTGCTGACTGCTCCTGTGGCTCCTCCCACAGACCCCTGTATAAAGGCGATTGAGGCCTGAGCCCGGCCTCATTCTCCAGGATGTAGTGTTGTTCATTCTTCCAGTCAATAAAAGCCGATATCTCGCTTCTTACGTCTCAGAGTGAGTTATTGATGGTGCATCACCCCCATTCCTCTTTTATACCCTTTCCACCAATATGCAACATCCTCTTGATAAACAATCAAGGGAGAGACAAATATGGCAGGTGTAAAAAGTTATCCAACACTATTTGAACAGCAGCTATTAGCTTCTAATTACACCATCTTACAAATTCCTTCTCTCCCCCGTAGTTAATCTGATCAACCATTCTAGCTAACTCCCACCATCCACCCATATTACCCCAGTTATGCATTGCACTGTAAACACTAAACCACATTATAGTGTTGCTTAGATTGTAAATACATGCTGGTAATTATACTTATTCCATATCCATGATTGTAAAGAATTGAAGCTGGAGATTCAAAGTTTGAATGTCATTTTTTGCTGCATGCTGTGCCAACACCACAGCAAATTCCTGATGCATGTAAATGGCAAATAAAGTTTATTCTGAAGAACAAATCCCATCTACATTTTCAGCTGCTCTGCAAGCATCTGGGAGACAATCCAATCTGCAACAGTTCAAATTCTGAACACTAAATGCCTTAACTAGTTAAAAAAAATACTAGTCAACTAGGACTAGCCAATTTGTTTTTCCTATGTCTTCATTGTCATTTCATGGTTCCCATTCATCTGCAGGTCATAAATTAACCAATCAGGCTAACAAACGATAATCCATTCACCTCAATGTTTGTTATGTGTCAACATTAATGCACTAGTGCTGTCCGTTAGGAATCACGTTTTATTCAACAGTCCAAAGTACCTTAGCTTTGGACCTCAAGTAGCCAGAGCAATTACGCATTTGCCAACAAATCTTTCTAGCTAACCACAGGAACAACATTTTTCAATACAAGTTACCTTCAGGCACAATCTGATCCTCATATTCAGCATCTGGCTTGAAGTTAATTGGTGCAAATCAATACAAAGACAAAAATTAGATGGTATTGCATAGATTGGGTCTTTATCACCACAAATGCTGCTGCTGGCCATTTCCAGCAATTTATTATTTATATTTTAATCAAGCTACCATTACCAATAAAAAAATATCAGCTTGTGCAGGCTAGTTATGTTCAAAATATAATCATGGCTAGTCACACATCAAAAACCGAGCTTGCAGTACTACAAGTGTTTGGACCAGTGTATTCAATTTCATGGGACAGACAATGGTTAATTTGCCTCATTCAGAACACCTTCTGCTTTGCTCTCCAAAATACATGGAATAGCAAAGCACAGGAATACTGTTCAGCCTACAATATTATGCCAAGTCATTAAACCAGTACTTAAATTCCAGCTAAAGTGATCACTTCACCCTACAACCTCTAAATCCTCCCCATCCTTCCTCTCATGGGAGAGCCAGAGCTCAATGCAAAAACTCCAACGCAGTTTAACACAAGTACAGTATACAAAATTACATTACTTCCCAATGCATCGACTAAAAGGCAAGCGTGTCATTGCCTATGGACCACACCGTTAACCTGTGCTTTTAGGGAGCTGTGGACTCCAACCCCAAGACCCACCTGCTCATCAACACTTTTTTGGCATTAGCAGTGATTTACATTTGATGTACCAAAGTGTAGCACCACACTTGGCCAGTTTAAACACCATCTGCCATTTCTCCACCCATATCTGCAGCTGGTTTATATCCTGATGTTTACTTTGGTAATCTTCCATGGTTTTCACAAAATGAAGCTTGGTAACATCTGCAAACTTTTTATCTTCAATCACATTTGCCACCTCCTCAAAAAGCTCAAATGAAGATGCAAGGCACTTACCTCCCCTCCAAAGCCATGCTGACTGTCCCCAATTAGATCATAGTTTTCCCAAATACCAATTCACATCTTCCAGAATCATCTCCAATAGCTTTCCTACATTTACCCAAGACCCATCAGATTATAGTCTCACCAGTCTATAGGATTCAGCAATGACTTGAGTGAGGCAACATGTCTGGCAGAGGGAAAGACGACAAAATGCTGCACAAAGTTAGAGACAAACATCAAGGCGTAACCAAAGACCATCCACTCCCTGTGGTGGCATCAAATGGATTTTTGGGTCTAATGTATGAGGAGTTACACAGGGTGCTGAGAGTTTCACTAGATGAAGTGATCGCGGGTGCAGTCACCAACATCGAGTGCAAGACCATCATTACCATGAATCTATGCTCCGGAAATACCGGCGTCACTACGTATGCTTTGACAGTTGAACTCTTTCTCCCAAACAAAAACAAAGGTTCATCTCAGAGCAAAGATTAGAAGCAAAACTCCTATTTCTGATAGGAGTCGGAGCCCCACAGAGTGCCCAGCAACAGCAATGGAGGCGCAAGCCTAGGATCAACCAAACTGAACAGTCCAAGGGGAACAAATTGAGATTTTCCACTCAGGAAACAACTAAACTGGGAAAATCACATTAAAGATTAGAAATCCCATTAAACTCTTACCATGGCTTGGTTTTGCAGTCCAATTGTTCAAAAATCCCTGAATAAAAAAAGTTAAAAATCAATTCTATAAACTTAAAATTGCATCAATACAACATTAAATTAGATTATCTTAATTTCACAATGTTAACACCTCCATGGAGACATAAATTCTTATGAAGTGTTACGGTTGACTTTTCAGGACCAATTTTTCTCCATAGGTATTCATGAGCATTTCTAGCATTTAATTTACAGTTAAATTCACCAGATAGATTTGAAAACAACATTTTAACTTGCAGCAGATTAAAGGTAATCATTTCTAATTTAATTGACAGTACAAGAAAGCGCATATCTGAAACTACTTCAAAAGCATACATACCACACCACGTGGACCGCAATCACTGTCCAACACCAATAGCACTAAAGGTCTTATGTCTAAACCACTTCATTATTGTCAAAAACTCACAAGAAGCAATGTTGGCACCTAAATGCCCCAATGACAGTTGTAAACTAATTTGTTGCAGTCCACAGTCCAAAACTCTACTGAAACAGTTACATTTACCCCTCAGGCTTCCATTCTATCAATGTTATCCAAAACCATTGCAAATTGAAAACAATGAAACCAAATTTCAGTCCATCTTTTTATTACGCAATACTTGTGTTTTGATGCAGGGAATGTGTACTTTTTTTTAAAATGTCAATAGCTGTTCAAATGGGACATACTGAAACACAAAAGTTATGTTTTAACAAGTCTACACCACTTTCATTTCTGTCACTCAGTTTTTGGGTCTTCAACCATTTACAGAACATTGCTATGTTCTGCCCTCCGCTGCTCTGTAACCCACAAAGTTTGATTGAAGTTTTCTTCAGTTCTAATGAAAAATCATCAGCTCTATTTCCATCTCCAGATACTATTTAACCCAATTAGTACCTTTAAATTCAATAGCTGGTCAAAAAAATTAAAAATCTGATATTGGGATATTAATCATGCTTCAACAATGTGGGACTACTTAATCAAAGCCAACATAACAAACGAGTCATGTCACTTCAGTTGGTCAATACTAGTATTAGTATCCACACATCTCTTCCTGTGCTCATTTCCTTCACTCTGTCCCACAACCTTCAGATAAGAGATCCACATACTTGCCATTTGAGTCAAGCGTTTCATACAATTGTTTGGTGGAGTTAGTAATGGCCCTTTGCCCATGCACACCAAGAATACGATATCTGAAACCCTTCATCTACTTTCAGGTCCTCTTGGCCTACCTTCTAAATGGAAGACTTAACCAATTACAAATTTTCCTAACACATGCATGAGTATTGCTATCCATGCAAATATTCATTTCTCTAATTCCCCCCCGACTTTAATAGATCAATACCAGAGCCTGCACAATATTCCAATATGATCTAAACAAGATTCTACACAACCACAGCTTACCCCGACTTTCAAAGTTACAAACCAAAAGCTTAATTTTCTTTAAGATTTCTTAAATACCATTAACACAAATTCTAAACAGCAAAGCTCAAAGAAATTCCATCCTCTTCATTGCAATTACTCAATAGATGGAAACGTAGGCAGGACTTCATATAAACTTTATATCATTGCTGACCCCTGCACCCTTCCGTACAAACCCAAAAACTCCAATCACTGACATTCATATTCCATGCAATGTTAAAGAGACAAAAAGGTGTCACAATTAGCCCACTTTCATCTGCATAGGCTCTTTTTAAAAACTGCAGAAAGTGAGAAAAAGCGTTCAGAAATATTAGCAGAATATTTTTGCACTAATTGTATCAAGAATGGCATCTTGTACAAAAATTAAATCAGTTTATTCCAAGATGGATTCCTTCTGAATTTTTTTCTTCAGTTGTGGACATCAGGTCCACAACTGCATATAAATCAATGCAAAACTAACATCTCTAGAACAAATACAATGAAATTTGAAGACAATAGAAACTCATAGAAGATTTTTAATTTAAGATCTTCAATTTAAATATTCCTAACATGTTCAATGTTCATCTCCAAGCACCAACTACGTTGCAGGAACCAATATATTAAACTTTATTCCACCTCAGAAAACAAACACATCCTTATTCAACTAAGCAACCAAAACACTAACAATCCCAATATGTTATCTCACAAGTTCCTTGTAAGTTTGCCTCAAATATTTGAGTTTACTGCTTCATCACCTGTGAAGTATCAAGGCCAACATTCCGAGTCCCTTCCTATTGATTGTGGTATCTACATACTTTCATTTTGTGTATAAATACATAGACATCCCCTTAAACAGTCTGCATTTAAACACTTATTCTGCTTTTCTATTCTTTCAACAAAGTAAAATGAACACATATTTGTTCAATAAAATACACTTATAAAATTAGTTCATGCTTTGTTAATACTTTCTACCATTAGATTCAAGTATTGACACAATTCCTTTTCATTAATAACTGATCTTTATATCATTAGAAGGGTTTAAAAGAGACCAACTCACTTCCACAGGAGACATTCTGCTTTCTGTTGCAGTATTTTCATTTTGCCACTTAGGACCAGGATCAGCCACAGACTTGGAAACAACTACACAAAACACAAACAAACTGAAAATAGAACAAGCCAAACTGCCCATCCCAGCAGTTGAAAACTACAAGGCTCAAGGTGACATTTCACACCACTGAACTGGTTTATATAATTGTTTTCCCAATTATGATTTGACTAATTGATAAATGAGATCAGTCAGCAGGAACTAATTTAGAGGAATGCCAATTAAAAACAATTCAATGTTTAACTCCTCATTGCCTGAAGAGAGGCTTAAGTCAAAGTTCAGGTTTAATTGTCATTCAACCATGCAAATGAATACAGTCAACAAAACACCGTTCCTCTGGGGCCAAGGTGCAAAGCACAGAACCAACAGCTACACAAAGCACACAGCAAATATAACACGTCAATTGGGATAGCAAGAAAAACATACTTTAAAAATTGAGAATAATGTAGCCAAGTCCCTGAGTGTTGTGGTCTGTAGATTGATGGTGAGTGGATGTTGTCCTGGAGCCACAGCTCTGCAAGAACAGCCCAGAGCGGTTCCTATTATCACGTAGTGCAGCTACAGACAAAGGCAATCATGGGAGCGAACACTGGGAAGCAGCGTTGATGGGAGGGGCTGACCTCCAATCCAGCAGCATACAGCTGGCTCCGACATCTCCTTCCTCGGCAGCTGCAAGAATGGACCGAGCCAGATGTCATTGAAGCCTTGTCTGCTTCTTCGGTATCAGCAACCCAAGAAAGCAGATGTGCAAATTACATATTCTCATTCTGAGGACAATGCACACACACGAGATCCCAACCTGCCCACTGACTGTGGAAGGCCTCCATTATTGCAGCAAATCCACATGCTCCCTCTCCAGGGAGAACATGTGGATAAAGAAAAGGCATGGGGGTCACGTTAAACTGGAAGAGAAAGAAACACAACAGCAGTTCTGTTTGCATGGAGAGAATATACCTGCACTTGTTTGGGGTGTAAAAGCTGGAAACATGCTGTTTGTCATACTTAAAATTTACCTTGATGTTTGATACAGGACTGCTTTCAGTCGGTGGACTGGACAGTATTCAGGGATTCATCTTCAAGGCTGGATAAATACGCCACAGCTGTAACTAACTTCATTAAAACCTATGCAGATGAGTGTGTGCCCAGGGGAGCGGACTGTAGACCCTGAATCAAAAGCAGTGTTCTGAGGCATTCAAGTCTGGTGATCCAGGAATACACAAGGTGGTCAGGTAGAACATATGGAGGGCTATCTCAAGAGCAAAAGAACAATTTTGATTGAGGTTAGTGGTAGAATCAGATGCACATCAACTCTGACAGGGTTTCAAGCCTTCGTATAAAATGAACCTAACATGATGAATGGCATTGTTGCTTCACTCACAAATGAGCTCAAAGCCATTTATGCACACTTTCAAAGGGAGAACAGAACTACAGCTATGAGGATCCCTGCAGCATCCAGTGACCCAGTGATCTCTGTCTCAGAGGCCAATGTCAGAACATCTTTCAAGAGGGTAAACCTTTGCTAGGGAACAGATGGTGTACCTGGTAGGGCTCTGAAAAACTGTGCTAACCAGCTGATGTTCAAAGACATTTTCAGTCCATCGTTCAATGGCCACATTGGAAGTTCCCACCTGCTTCAAAAGGGCAACAATCATACTAGTGCCGAAAAGAGCAGGTAAACTGCTTTAACAACTAATGTCCAGTAGTGCTCACATCTATAGTGGTGAAGTCCTTTGAGAGGTCGGTTATGGCGAGGATCAACTCCTGCCTAAACAAGGACCAGGACCCACTGCAATTTGCCTATTGCCACAATAGGTCTAGAGCAGAAGCAATCTCATTGGCTCTTCATGTGGCCTTGGATTACCTGGATAATATTAATAGTTATGTCTGACTGCTGTTTATTGACTATAGCTCAGCATTTAACTCCTGTAGTTCTGATTGAGAAGTTCCAAAACTTGAGCCTCTGTACCTCTCTCTGCAACTGGAACCTCAGAAGACCACAGTCTGTGCAGATCAGAAATAACATCTCCACCTTGCTGACAATCAACACTGACGCACCTCAAGGATGTGTGCTTAGCTCACTGTTCCTCTCTCTGTACACCAATGACTCTGTGGCTAGGTACAGCTCAAATGGTATCTATAAACTTGCTAGCAACACAACTATTGTTGGCAGAATTTCAGATGCTGACGAGAAGGCGTACAGGAGCAGGATTGATTAGCTAGTCGAGTGGTTTTGCAGCAACAACCTTGCACTCAACATCAGTGAGACTGAAGAATTGATAGTGCACTTCAGAAAGGGTAAGACGAGGGAACACACAATGGTCCTCACCAAGGAATCAGAAGTGGAAAGTGTGAGCAATTTCAAGTTCCTGAGTGTCAACATTCCTGAGGATCTATCCTGGGCCCAATTATTGGTGCAGTTATAAAGAAGGCACTAGAGACAGCAGATATATTTCATAGGGAGTTTGAAGAGATTTGCTCTGTCAGCAAAGACACTCAAATTTCTGCAAATGTACTGTGGAGAGCTTTCTAACTGTCTGCATCACCCTCTGGCTGGGGGTGGGGGGGGTGCATTGCATGGGATCAATATAGGCTGCAGGAAGTTGTAAACTCAGTCAGTCCATCATGGGCATCCAGGATGTGTGCTCTTCTCATTGCTACCATCAGCAGTCTGAAGGCACACACACAACAATTTAGTTATAGCTTCTTCCCCTCCGCCATCAGATTTCTGAATGGGCAAGGAGCTCATGAACACTATTTTTATTTCTCTTTTTACACTACTTACCTTAAAGTGTATACGTACTGACTGTAATTTCCAGTTATTATTATTATGTATTGCATTGCACTGCTGCCACGTAACAACAAATTTCAGGACATATGCAGGTGACATTGACCTGATTCTGACAGGTTTCCATCAGTATGATGAATCATCAAAGCATCTGACCAGCAGAATACCTCCAGCAAAAAGACTGAAATCTGTTGATCCATTCCAAAAGCTAGCAAACTGTATAGTGATTTCTCTTTAAAGAGATCTTTAACATCCACTCTACTGTGTTAAAGAACAGAGGACCTGATTATAGTAAAGGAATTCACAAAAAAATCAAAAATTGAATTGAAATCTGCTGTGATAATTATTAACAGTAAAGTTTTTGTAAGCTGATGGGCTTACAAGCTGAATGTAAGATGAATGCAGACGCTTTTTATATTCTATGGAGGTGTGCAGTGCATACTGTAGATGTGTTTGATGATCATTTCCAGAAAATCCTGCAAACAAATTACCTTCAATAACTACATGAAGTGCTGATGTTTTGCTACCAGTAACTATACCTGAGCTCTGAAATCCTGGCTTTGGCACCTCTGCATCTTTTATCACTCCACAACCAATTTCTTATCCCTCTCCCCATCATACTCAGCATTTCACCAATGTTCCTCACAAACATAGCCTTGCAGGGGACATGGCCTCAAGATTCAGGGGAGTAGATTTAGGACAGAGATGAGGAGGAACTGCTTTTCCCAGAGAGTGGTGAATCTGTGGAATTCTCTGCCCAGGGAAGCAGTGGAGGCTACCTCAGCAAATATATTTAAGACAAGGTTGGATAGATGTTTGTATAGTTGGGGAATTAAAGATTACGGGGAAAAAGCAGATAGGTGGAGATGAGTCCATGGCCAGATCAGCCATGATTTTATTGAATGGCAGAGCAGGCTCAACTGGCCAGATGGCCTACTCCTGCTCCTATTTCTTATGTTCTTAATCAGTGTCCTTGCTCTGTCATGGTGCTTGTCACTGTGAGAGTACATGATAGGGTATTTGAAAGAACCATGAAGAACATCTTTAAAACATTCAACTGAACAAGAGCATTGAAGCACACTGACTTTTCGTTATACAGGTCAGTGTGCGTGGATGTGAGTGTGTGAGCAATCTCTCAGGGAGAAATGGACCAGAGTCTTGGATGAAGTACCACAGAGGTCCCAGACACTGCAGAACCACTGCTATCATATGCCAGAACCATGCAACAATTGATTGTGAACCCTCTTTGATGTATGTCAAATTCCCTACCAGATTCCCAATATAGATAGTTTCCTTGGAGGGTTGGGCCCTCAAAGTCTTTCCTTCAGCAGAAAGTTGTATGTAATTGATAATCAGTCTGTGCAGATTCCTCTACATCTGTGCTCCAATCAGTTGTGGCCAATTTTGTACCACTGCCTGGGACAGGGGGAGCAAGGGATTATGCATCTTCAGAAGGTTGCATCCAGCACTGGCATGGATTCAAGGGTCTCGACACAGGTTAGTAAAACCAGTAGTAGTCCTTAACTACAAAGTAGAGCATAAGAGGCTGTGGAAACAGGCCCAAGCAGTGGCACATTAGCCATGGAAATCTGTGAAACTGTTATACAGTGCAAACCAGAGAATGGAAAGAAGGAAATACAGTATATTCAAGGAAAACCCTCATGAAAAATCTTCGTTTCCCAACTGAAATGATGGAAAACTTACTATTTTGTACTTTAAGCAAGAATGAGAATTAAGTTCAAAGTTCAAACTAAATTTATTATCAAAGTACATGTGTGTCAGGATGCTGCCTGGTTTAGAGAGTATGGATTATGATCAGAGATTAAGGGAGCTAGGGCTTTACTCTTTGGAGAGAAGGAGGATGAGAGGAAACATGATAAAGGTGTACAAGATATTAAGAGGAATAGACAGAGTGGACAGCCAGTGCCTCTTCCCTAGGGCACCACTGCTCAGTACAAGAGGACATGGCTTTAAGGTAAGGGGAGGGAAGTTCAAGGGGGATATTAGAGGAAGGTTTTTCACTCAGAGAGTGGTTGGTGCGTGGAATTCACTGCCTGAGTCAATGGTGGAGGCAGAAACACTAGTGAAGTTTAAGAGATTACTAGACAGGTATATGGAGGAATTTAAGGTGGGGGGGTTATATGGGAGGCAGGGTTTGAGGGTCGGCACAACATTGTGGGCCGAAGGGCCTGTAATGTGCTGTACTATTCTATGTTCTATGTCACCATATACAACCCTGGGATTCATTTTCTTGTGAGCATACTCAATAAATCCATAATAGAATAATAACCAGAAGAGAATCAATGGAAGACCGCTTTCAACCAGTGTGCAAAAGACAACAAATTGCTAGTACAAAAATAAAGAAATAATAGTCAAAAATAAATAAGCAATAAATATTGATAATATGAGATGAAGAGTCCTTGAAAGTGAGTCCATAGGTTGTGGGAACATTTCAATGAAGGGGTAAGACCATAAGACATAGGAACAGAATTAGGCCATCTGGCCCATTGAGTCTGCTCTAGCATTCAATCATGGCTGATCCTTTTTTTCTATCTCCTCCTCAAACCCAGTTGCCAGCCTTCTCCCCGTAACCTTTGATGCCATGTCCAATCAAGAGCCTATCAATCTCTGCCTTAAATACACCTAAAGACCTGGCCTCCACAGCTGCATGTGGCAACAAATTCCACAAATTAACCACCCTTTGGCTAAAGAAGTTTCTCTGCATCTCTGTTTTGAAAGGATGCCCCTCTATCCTGAGGCTGTGCCCTCTTGTCCTAGACTCTCGCACCATGGGAAAAATTCTTTCTACATCTACTCTGTGTAGGCCTTTCTACATTTGAAAGGTTTCAATGAGATGCCCCCCTCCTCCTTATGAATTCCAGCGAGTACAGACCCAGAGCCATCAAACATTCCTCGTACGATAACACTTTCATTTCTGGAGTCATCCTTGCGAACCTCCTCTGGACTCTCTCCAACACCAGCACATCTTTTCTAAGATGAGGGGACAAAAACTGTTCACAATACTCAAGGTGAGGCCTCACCAGTGCCTTATAAAGCCACAGCATCACATCCTTGCTCTTGTAGTCTAGACCTCTTGAAATTAATGCATCATGGCATTTGCCTTCCTCACCACAGACCCAACCTGCAAGTTAACATACAGAAACGTAGAAAACCTACAGCAAAATACAGGCCTTTTGGCCCACAATGCTGTGCCGAATATGTACTTACTTTAGAAATTACTAGGCTTACCCATAGCCCTCTATTTGTCTAAGCTCCATGTACCTATCCAGGAGTCTCTTAAAAGACCCTATTGTATTCTAGGGTCATCCATCAATTGCTTAAGAAAACATTCCATCTTCGTCTTCTCTGAAGACTAAGGAATTGTCAACTACTTCCAGAGAAATGAAACAGAAATGAATGAATGAATGAATGAAATAAAAATGGAAGTGGGGAAGAATGCTGAGGTTAGTATTGTTAGGGCATTTGGGGTATATAGTAAATACTAATTTCACCAGCAACAAATCTTCAGACATGTACATTGAGTCTAAAATGCAGTACTGAACAATTCCTTTCCTGGAGCTGTAGATTGGAGTTGTTTGCAAACCAAACAACACTGATTAACATTCATTTTTGGAGTCAGGAGTGTGGATGTGAAGAAGGAGGTGTGTGAAAACTATATATAATTCAAAGGAAGTATTGTAGATACATTGTAACTATAGAATTGTCCTGCTGTTACCTTTGATTTTTAGCACATAAAAATGTCATGTAATATAGGGTCAGGAGGCCTCTTCCTCCAAGAGGGTCTTAATATGATGCCTGCTGCTCGTTTTTGTTGAATAAAACACTTCTATATCCATTCGCTTCAGGGTCTTTCCAGTGACTTTGTTCACCTTACAAGTATCAAAGGCTAATTCAAAGAGATTGAGAAATGACAAAAATGTGCTATTGCTTCTTACTATAGAGGCCTCCCATGTAAAAGACTACATGTTTTTCAATGACTACGAGCATCTATTAAGTAGGTATAAAGTGTCCCTAAATAAATATTATAATGAACTTTGAAGCTGGCACTTCTGTCATTATTGGTGTTACCTTCAGAGTGTTCTACACAAGGACTCCCAAGTCCCTCTGCATCTCAGATTCCTAGATTTTCTCCCCGTTTAGAAAATAGTCCACACCTTTGTTTCTACTACCAAAGTGCATGACCATGCATTTTCCAACATTGTATTTCATTTGCCACTTTCTTGCCCATTCTTCTAATCTGTCCAAGTCCTTCTGCAGCCTTCCTGTTTCCTCAACACTACCTGCACCTCCACCTATCATCTGCAAACTTGGCAACAGAGCCACTTACTCCATCATCTAAATCATTTATATATACCATAAAAAGAAGCGGTCCCAACACCAACCCTTGTGGAACACCACTGGTCACTGACAGCCAACCAGGCAATGATTCTTTTATTCCCATTTGCTGCCTCCTACCAATCAGCCAATGCTCTAACCATGTTAGTAACTTTCCCATAATACCATGGGCTCTTAACTAGGTAAGCAGCCTCATGTGTGGCACCTTGTCAAAGGCCTTCTGAAAATCCAAATATACAACATCCACTGCATCCCCTTTATCTATTCTACTTGTAATCTCTCAAAGAATTCCAACAGGTTCATCAGGCAGGATTTTTCCTGAAGGAAACCATGCTGACTTTGTACTATCTTGTCCTGTGTCACCAAGTACTCCATCACCTCATTCTTAACAATTGATACTAACATCTTCCCAACCACTGAGGTCAGGCTAACTGGTCTATAATTTTCTTTCTGCTGCCTTCCTCCTTTCTTAAAGAGTGGTGTGGCATTTGCAATTTTACAGTCCTTTGGCACTATGCCAGAGTCCAATGACTTTTGAAAGATCATTTCTAATGCCACCACAATCTCTAACGCTACCTCTTTCAGAATCCTAGGGTGAAGTTCCTCTGTACCCACTTCTCTTTCTTCACACACTACAACATCAGGCATACTGCTAGTGTCTGCCACAGTGAAGACTGACGCAAAATACTCATTTAGTTCATCAGCCATCTCCTTGTCCCCTGTTATTATTTATCCTGCCTCATTTTCTAGCAGTCCTATATCAATTTTTTTAGATACTCTCTGCAGGTTTTTAAAAACTTCTCAATCCTCTATCTTCCCACTAATTTTTGTTTTGTTGTATGCCCTTTCTGTTGCTTTTACAATAGCTTTGACTTCCCTTGACAGCCACGGTTGTACTATTTTACTATTTGAGTATTTCTTCATTTTTAGAATACACATGCTCTGCAGCTTCTTCATTTCCCCCAGAAATGCACACCATTGCTGCTTTGCTGACATCCCTGCCAGAAGCTCCTTCCAATTGACTTTGGCCAACTCCTCTCTCTCATACCTCAGAAGGCAGTGGAGGCCAATTCTCTGGATGCTTTCAACAAAGAGTTAGATAGAGTTCTTAAAGATAGCGGAGTCAAGGGATATGGGGAGAAGGCAGGAATGGGGTACTGATAGTGGATGATCAGCCATGATCACAGTGAATGGCGGTGCTGGCTCGAAAGGCCGAATGGCCTACTCCTGCACCTATTGTCTATTGTAATTTCCCTTACTTCCCTGAAATACTGCTACATCAGATTTTACTTTCTCCCTATCAATTTTCCAAGTTGAACACAATCATATTGTGATCACTGGTTCCTAAGGGTTCTTTTACCTTAAGATCCCTAATTGCCTCCGGTTCATTACATAACACCCAATCCAGTATAGCTTATTCCCTAGAAGGCTCAACGACAAACTGCTCTTAAAAGCTATCTCTTAAGCATTCAACAAACTCATTCTCTTGAGATCCATTACCAACCTGATTTTCCCAATCGATCTACATGTTAAAATCTCCTATGACTACCATACCATTGCCCTTTTGACTCACCTTTTCTACTTAGTGTTGTAACCTGTGGTCCATCTCCCAGCCACTGTTGGGAGGCCCGTATATAACTGCCATCAACATCCTTTTACCCCTGCAGTTAACTCAACCCAGAAGGATTCAACATTTTCCAATCCTATGTCACATCTTTCTACTGATTTAATGCCTTTCTTTACCAGCAGAGCCACACCACCCCCTCTGCCTACCTTCCTATCCCTCCGATATAACATGAAGCAAAGTTAGGAACGTAGAAACATAGAACACCTACAGCACAATACAGGCCCTTCGACCCACAAATCTGTGCTGAGCATGTACTTACCTTAGAAATTACTAGGCTTACCCATAGCCCTCTATTTTTCTAAGCTCCATGTACCTATCCACGAGTCTTTTAAAAGACCCTATTGTATCCACCTCCATCACCATTGCTGGCAGCCCATTGCACGCACTCACCACTCTGAGTAAAAGACTTACCCCTGACATCTCCTCTGTACTTGCTTCGAAGCACCTTAAAGCTGTGCCCTCTTGTGCTAGCCATTTCAGCCCTGGGAAAAGCCTCTGACTATCCACACGATCGATAGCCTTTCATCATCTTATACACCTCTATCAGATCACCTCTCATCCTCCGTCATTTCAAGGAGAAAAGGCGATTCACTCAACCTATTCTCATAAGGCATGCTCCCCAATTCAGGCAACGTCCTTGTAAATTTCCTTTGCACCCTTTCTATGGTTTCCACATCCTTCCTGTAGTGAGGTGACCAGAATTGAGCACAGTTCTCCAAGTGGGGTCTGACCAAGGTCCTATACAGCTGCAACATTACCTCTCGGCTCTTAAACTCAATCCCATTATTGATGAAGGCCAATGCTCCTTATGCCTTCTTAACCACAGAGTCAATCTGTGCAGCAGCTTTGAGTGTCCTATGGACTCGGACCCCAAGATCCCTCTGATCCTCCACGCTGCTAAGAGTCTTACCATTAATGCTATATTCTGCCATCATAATTGACCTACCAAAATGAACCACTTCACACTTATCTGGGTTGAACTCCATCTGCCACTTCTCAGCTCAGTTTTGCATCCTATTGACGTCTCACTGTAACCTCTGACAGCCTCCACACTATCCACAACACCCCCAACCTTCGTGTCATCAGCAAATTTACTAACCCATCTCTCCACTTCCTCATCCAGTTCATTTGTAAAAATCACAGAGTAGGGGTTCCAGAACAGAGCTGAGGCACTCCACTGGTGACCAAACTTCATGCAGAGTATGACCCGCCTACAATCACTCTTTGCCTTCTGTGGGCAAGCCACTTCTGGATCCACAAAGTAAGGTCCCCTTGGATCCCATGCCTCCTTACTTTCTCAATAAGCCTTGCATGGAATACCTTAACAAACGCCTTGCTGAAATCCATGTACACTACATCTACTGCTCTACTTCCATCAATGTGTTTAGTCACAACCTCAAAAAATTCAATTCAATCAGGCTCATAAGGCACAACTGCCTTTGACAAAGCCACGCTGACTATTCCTAATCATATTATGCCTCTCCAAATGTTCATAAATCCTGCTTCTTCTTCTCCATCAACTCACCAACCACTGAAGTAAGACTCACTGGTCTATAATTTCCTGGGCTGTCTCTACTCCCTTTCTTGAATAAGGGAAGAACATCTGCAACCCTCCAATCCTCCGGAATCTCTCCCATCCCCACTGATGATGCAAAGATCATCGCTAGAAGCTCAGCAGTCTCCTCTCTCACCTCCCACAGTAGCCTGGGATACATCTCGTCTGGTCCCAGTGACATCCAACTTGGTGCTTTCCAAGAGCTCCAGTATATCCTCTTTCTTAATACCTAAATGCTCAAGTTTTTTCATCCACTGTAAGTCATCCCTACAATCGCCAAGATCCTTTTCTATAGTGAATGCTGAAGCAAAGTATTCATTAAGTAGTTCTGCTATCTCCTCTGGTTCTATACACACTTTTCCACTGTCACACTTGATTGGTCCTATTCTATCACATCTTACCCTGTTGTTCTTCACATACTTATAGAATGCCTTGGGGGTTTCCTGAATCCTGCTCACCAAGGCCTTCTCATGGCCCCTTCTGGCTCTTCTAATTTTGTTCTTAAGCTCCTTCCTGCTAGCTTTGTATTCTTCTAGATCTCTTTCATTACCTAGTTTTTTGAACCTTTTGTAAGCTTTTCTTTTCTTCTTGACTAGATTTACAACAGCGTTTGTACACTACGGTTCCTGCACCCGACCATCGTTTCCCTGTCTTATTGGAACGTACCTATGCAGAATTCCATGCAAATATCCCCTGAACATTTGCCACATTTCTTATGAACATTTCCGAGAACATCTGTTCCCAATTTATGCTTCCAAGTTCCTACCTGATAGCCTCATATTTCCCCTTACTCCAATGGAACACTTTCCTAACTTGTCTATTCCTATCCCGCTCCAATGCTATGGTAAAGGAGATATAGTTGTGATCACTATCTCCAAAATGCTCTCCCACTGAGAGATCTGACACCTGACCAGATTCATTTCCCAATACCAGATCAGTGAAGTTCAGTGAAGTTACCCAAGAGCCATATGTTTGAGGGGTAATAATTGTTCCTGAACCTAGTGGTGTGAGTCCCAAAGCTCCTGTACCACCTTCCTGATGGCAGCAGTGAGAAGAGAGGGGGTGGGGGTCCATGATGATGGATGCTACTTTTTTGCGACAGTGCTCTGTCATAGAATGTGCTCACTGGTGGGGAGGGCTTTACTTGTGATGGACTGGGTCATATCCACTACAGTTTTGTATGAACTTCTGTTCAAGGGCATTTGTGTTCCCATACCAGGCTGTGATGCAGCCAGTCAATATACTCTCCAATTCACATCTATAGACATTTGTCAAAGCTTTAGATGTCGTGCCAAATCTTCACAAACTCTTCACAAAGGAAATAGAAATGCTGCTATGCTTTCTTCATAATTGTACTTACATGCTGGGCCCAGGACAGGTCCTCTGAAGTAATAACACTAAGGAATTGAAAGTTGCTGCCTCTTTCCACCTCCGATCCTCTGATGAGGACTGGCTCATGGCTTCAGAAGGTTTCCTCCTGCTGAAGACAAAAATCAGCTCTTTGGTCTTGCTGACATTGAGTGAGAGCTTGTTGTCATGGCACCGCTCAGCCAGATTTTCACCTCCCTTCTGTATGCTGATTCGTCACCACCTCTGATTCGGCCTACAACAGTGGTGTCATCAGCATATTTGAACATGGCATTGGAGCTGTTCTTAGCCACATAGTTGTTAGTGTAAAGTAAGCCGAGCTAGGGGGCGAAGCACACAGCCTTGTGGTGTACCTGTGCTGATGGAGATGTGGAGGAGATGTTGTTGACGATCTGAATTGACTGAGGAAATCAAAGGTCTAATTGCACAAGGATGTATTGAGGACAAGGTCTTGAAACTTATTAACTAATTTGGGGGGCGGGGATGATGGTATTGAATGCTGAGCTGTGGTCGATAAAGAGCATGCTGATGTCTGCACTTCTGCCGTCCAGATGTTTCAGGGTTGAGTGAAGAGCCAATGAGATGGCATCTGCTGTTGGCTTGTTGCTCCAGTAATCAAGTTGGAGCAGATCCAAGTTGCTTCTTAATTAACAACTCACTTTGAGAGATCGTGAAGACGCACGCTAATCAGTCACATAGCATTGACCTCAGTTGGCTCCACCTCATTATCCTTTTTAATCTTCCCCGACATATATTTCATGAAGTTTCTTTAGCTATTCATTTTTCTGAAGTCTGTATTTTCTTTTTCTTGGCCCAATCTACACACAAAAAAATCAGTTCAAAATATCCATGCTTTAATTTTTTTTTAATTGCTGATGCTAGAAATCTGAAATAAGAACAGAAATAAGAACATCCATTGAAGCAGAAATAGAGAGAGCATTTTAGGTTAAAGGCACTGTTTGGCCTGCTGAATGTTTTCAGCATTTTTTGCTTTTGATCAATGCTTTAATCTAACCTTTCAAACAAGTCCTCAGCTCAGTTCTGTGATTCCCATGCTCTTATCAGCCAATTTACATTGATTTCCTCCAAATTTTTTTATCAAGTTCCCAATATGTATTGTGGTTTCAGTATCAATGTCCTTTACCTCCAGGGCAAAGCGTTTAAGAAATGATAGTCAAAGCAGAAATAGTAATGGAAAAAGCTGAAATCAGGCTTCAAATCTGAGCTCCATCAGTGTGAAGCTGGTGAAAAAGACTGAATACTGTACCATTTAAAGCCTATAAAGTTGCAGAAGTTCACTTCTTGCATTATGAGAAGAATTCAAAATTATGATTAACTTTTCATCAATAAACTAACGACTTACGTAGAATCCCAACCAATAAGAGAAATGTTTCACGTTTTCACTTTCCCATCTGATGTTTCTCCCTCAAGGAGCACTTCTAAATGCATATTGACGAATTATTCATCTTGCTTCTATTTTTGAGACCATGTTGTGTACAATGTCTAAATAAAAAGACAATAATTCATACTAAATAATTTTACATAGTGTACCTATCAGAAATTTCTCATATATTCCATTAGGTGGCGGTCTAATGCAGCAATTGTTTAGTAACGTCATCCGGCAGAGTTGCTTTTTGTATGTCAGGGATTAGTTCTCAGTGCAAATTCCACACACTGGCATTGTTGCGATTTAATGACATATTTGCAATTCAGTTTTTATACACGTGGAAATTCTGAAGGTATGACCTTAATTCTTACCATCACTTATGTAATAAGAAAATACTTCCCAACTTTTTAATAATATGATCCGTGAACAATATATGTTTTATGGGTGCTGGTGCAGTACCTTGACAGATTGTATTTTTATCTCTCTTCTGCCATTTGACACTCATATTGGTGTATGTACGTGCCATTGTGCAAATAACCGTGTACTAGTTTATTTATTGAAAGTATTGTTAACCCTGAACAGTTCCCTTGGCTTTCTTTATATGGAATACCGGACTCTTAAAGCTTCTCTCGATTTTAGCCCCCCCCCCCCCACCCACTTTCTTTTTTTCCCTCTCAGAGAAACATGCAATTTTCATTTCGTGAGATAGTGTCAAATGAATGATATAACAAGTTGGCAGTAAAACTCCACTTCACTCCCCAATTGTTAGGATGAGTGGCTTTTCAGCCGGGCTGCAATTTATGTACAACCATCCACAATTACTTCTTAAATGACCTGTGTCGTTGCACTGGCATTAATATTCTGTTTTATTTACATTGGAGACGACTTTTCAAGTCCAAATTACGCAAAACGTGGAGGCTAAGTGAACTGAGAGGAGGATCGTATTCAAAGAGATAGACAAAAGGTGGGAAAATTGTGGCATATAAAATAATGAGTTTTTTTTTACTCAAGGTTGGGAAATGGCAATATAAACCAAAAGAAAAATTGTAAAAATCCAAATTGATAAGAGATTCGTCTCCTCGGATAATTGGAGATGGCGGTACCGGCTCATAAAAAGATTGCAAAAACAACCCCGGCCCTGGATTTTATAAACAGGGCCACTTACTTCACAGAAAGGAAATCATAAATAAACCGTTGTAAAGCAGTGGTTTAGCCACCACTGGAGTATTGTGAAACATACACAAAATGCAGCAGGAAATTAGCAAGGCAGGGGGTGTCTACGAAGTGAAACAGTCAACGATTTGGGACAAGATAATAGATTATTGTGCCAAGTTTTGAGAAGCACGCTTTTGGAACAATGCAAAAAAGTCCCAGACATAAATGTTCTATTTTATTCAGAGATGCAGCATGGCAGAAGGCTCTTCGGGCCCAACGAGGCTGCGCGGCCCAGTCACACCCATGTGAGCCAAAAACCTACCTCAGGAACGTGAACTACAGACGGCGGCAGCATTGAACCTGCGTCGCTGGCACTCTCCGTGGCATTTCAATTATGAGAGCTAGAGTTGTTCTCTGGAGGCCAAGGTACTTGATGTTGCGGTGTTCGCCGAGCTTGGCAATTAGCTTGAAATCACGAAGTAGACAGATCGATTGGGTAGATGTAAACTGTTCCCTTGGCACATTCGAGAACCAAATGAGATGAAGTAAAAGGCGCTGGTACAATTTTCAGTTAGTTATTAGTCTGTGGAATGAACTGCCAAGGCTCGGAGTGGATTGTATTGTCTGAAAGGAAGTAACTGAACTGTGGAATGGGAGATGTGGGAGTAATGCAAAGTAAAAGGGACTTTCCTGCATGGAACCAGTACTCACAAGCCAAGTGGCCTTTTCACATGCTATAACTATTCCACGTTTCTAAGGTTGCAGAAAGTTCAGTTCTCCTCAGGAAATGAAGCAGTTATTTCCCTGCATCTGTCAAGACCAAGAGTAGTTTTGAAGCAGGGGCTGTTTGTAATAGATAGCATTTGTGGAATTTGGGTTCCAAGCAATGACAACGTGAGCAAGAGGAGAATTAAACTGTCCAACATTGTTATCCAACATCTGTGACCAAAAACATAACTGTCCAAGTCACACAAATGCTGTGGCAACAAGAGCTGGTCTGAATCTAGGTAAGACAATGATAGAAATAATAAAGTCCACTGGTTTCTAAATATTATCTTTTCAAATAATGTATCAGTTTGTTTCTATATGCCCCCTGATTTTTAATCACATTACCATTTGATCAGATGCAGAAAACGGTTTTCAGAAGCATCAAGTGTGAAGATCTTGCTGCCCACAAACTGAAACCTTTTCCAAGATACTTAGAAATTATTGGACCCCCTTTGTCCTGTTATTATGCTGCCCAGATTCTGACCTTGTGAGTGTTATATTTCTAGTCACTGAAGAATGTGAAAACAGTCATGATGTTGAATAACGTTAGATTAGTTCTAATCTTGCCTCCCTTATTGCCTCACACCTTTCATGTCTACGTTTCACAATATGATGGAGTTCTGACCATGCCTCAATGGATGCAGCTCCAACATCACTTGGAAGTTTAACACCATTGAGGACAAGGTGTTTTATTGGTGCTCTACTGATCACTGATGGTTCATAGCTGTAACATAAACCATTGACAAAATGCACTTAAGTTATTCAGAAGGCTACTCTGATAGCACCTTCGAAACCTACAAACTCTTCCACCAAGGGGTTGAAGGTTGTTCAGGGAAAAGGCATCACCAGCATGTGTTATATTCCAAGACACACGACATCCAGACTGGAAGTTCCAACACTTTGTTTCCATAAGGGAGCACCCACCTTGTGGATAAAAATGTAAAACAAGATTGAGTGGCAGGGCATCACAAATTCTACTTGCAGGTATCGGAAGGGTTGCAGATTCTGCAGTTACAAGGCATTTGCTGGAAAATCATGAGATTCTGAAGATGTTCTTAAGCAACAGACAGAAAACACAGAAAGAACTCAAGTTAGGGTGTATCTATGGAGGGAAATGAACAGTCAATATTTTGGGCCAAGAAACTTCACATCAGAACTTGCACTTCAGTCTGTTCACCCTCATGTGTAAGGACAGTTCTGTACTTAATGCATCACAATTGGTATTAATGAGAGGGGATATTTGCCCCCCTTCATGAGCATGGGGATTTTACACGATGTTCATCTTTTCAGATGTAACATGCATAAGCTGCACACAGGTTTTTTTTAAACATGAAAGCACAAAAAAGATTACTGAGTGAAAGTACAACTTGGTTTATTGAGTCAGTATGATTCAGTAAGTTCCAACCTTATTAGTCACATGGTGATGCACCTAAAATTACACTCAACATGTACTGACTCAACATGCTACGTAGCAGACAACACAACGTAGTTTAAAACAAATCTGGTTAATTTAACCCAATTCTTTGTCCCTCATGAATTGGAGGTGAGGCTTGAAATGGTTTTGTAATGAGAAACTTAATTTATAAGCTTTTTTTAAAAAAAAAATGATACACAAGTTTAATGGACCATTTGCGGTATTTTTAATATTGCTTGATAGATATGTGAATGTTTATAATTATCATTCACACATCAAACATCATGACCTTTACCCGATATGCAAGTTAATTGGAGAGTTATACCATGTTAGTCTATTATATAGATTAAGGTTTATTTCAGATATTCATGAAATATTACATACTTACTATACATCACTTCAGGGTAATAAATTTAATGTCACAGATCAGCAAGTGATATGTTACTCCCTCTGAATTGCTCTAATTTTTTTGATTGGATTAAATTTGCTATATTTGGTAAAACAAGATTACCAAGAATTAGGTCAAGAGTATCCACGAGAATCGATGACATTTATAACCTCAGGTACATGATACTTAATAATTTTCATTATTCAGGCGCAGAAAGAGATTTTGCTAAAAGAATGAACTGTATACACTTCAGTGCATAAAGCAAAAGCAATTTTTTTAAAAAGCAGGTTTTACTTCATTTCTTTGAACATCAAGAACGGAAAGGAGCCCTGACATCTATCATATTTAAGTAATTTTATTTCAATAATTAAAATACTTATGCAATGTCTATTTTAATAAAAGGCTGGTTACTATTTCAATCTGCTGAAGATACATTAGTTGGCTTCCATGAAACAGGTCAAAATTTTAATAATGTACATGTACCCTCTCCCCATTCAGTGTCCAGATTCCCTACACAGGACTTGGGCTTGTGCCCCACAATCCCAGGGACATTTAAGAACATTCACATTCCTCATTAATTTGAACACACTAAATAGCCACAACCTCACCTAATCCTCCATTGGGTCAGCAGGATCCATCATGCAGGCATACACAAGTTTTTGTCACAAGAGCTAATGGGATTGCTTGGGTGATTCATGAAATGTAACAAAAAGGTGGTGGGAACTTTTGATGTTAATATCTGAGAATCCTGCACTAAAGGATTGTGTGCATTTTGATGTGGTCTGCAGAGGGCTGGAAATTGACCTGGGGCAAGCTAAAAGCAAAATAAGTAAATCTGAAAAGTGGCCAACACTGAAAAGGCTCAGAAGCTGAAGCAGCAAGTGTGGAGAGAGAAACATGGTTAACATTTCATCTCAATGATCCTTCAAAAGAAAGCATGCATGTTAATTGGAACTGTTACAGGAAATGTTTGGAGTCAGCCATCAGGAGTACTGCATCATTTGTGTGCTAGTGATGACATGAAAGATGCAAAGGGCTGTTGCCACCTGCCCACAACCTGACTATAAAGTGGAAGCTTAATACAAAAATTTGCATGTCTTCAAAAGCAATTAAACTTGGCCAATGCCAAAGTATAAAGGCAAAAGGAAATACTTCTCCAGCAAAGGACAAACTTTTCTCCCTTTTCAGGTCTGGTCTCATTGCAAATGGTATTAATTGCAATACCATTTGCAACTCTTACTCAATCACTGTTGAATCCTACACATTTAAAATGTACATTTGAGGGGATTTACTGAGAAAAATAAAAAATATATTTCTGAAATGGAATTAAAAAGTGGGAAATTAATTGGGTTTGCAAAATGGTGAAGTCACAACATAAATTTGGCAAAACAATAAGCTAACTGTAAGGGCTCAGTTTCACATTTTTCATTCCCACATTCCTTCTGATAATCTGCCTCACTTTATCATTTTAGATTCCAGACTTATACAACATCTTGAAGGTGGCTAAGACAGCACAATCAATCACTCAGCACAGTTATGTAGGTGTATACAAAAGAGCAAAAACTATAAAACTAAAATAAAACCTGGGATGATTAGCCTGAAGTCAGATTTAAATGTTATGAAACTTCACAAGGACACAATCTTCCAATCTCTTGGCCAATTTGCCCTTGGAGTGCAAACGCTTGAATTTACAAATTTTATCTTACCACTGCAACAAAGAACCTGGTGCAACTGATGGGGTACAAACATTTCCCTAAACTTCCACTTTGAAATAATAGTCTTTGTTAATATTGAAGAACCCAGCTTCTAACTCAGCATTTTTGGGAGCTGAATATTTGTGTCTTTGGCTCAGATTTTTCTTGGATTATATTTGGAAACTAAGCAAATAGTTGCAGCATTATTAGATACTAAATTATAACTTTTATCTCAGCAAGATAAACACATAATACAAAATAAATATACCTCATTTGCACAGGACAGAAGATAATTTCCAGCTGTCCTGTCTTGTATTCCAGTTGTCCTGCATTGTTAAATTTTCTGTTCATGTTTAAAATTATACTAATCTTTTTCCAATTTGAAAAGGAGCAAGCATTTAACTACATAGTAAGGGCAATTTCTGAGAAAAAATTCATGTACTCTTTCAGTAATAATCAGCAATGGTTAATTACATCCACACCAGATCTTACCCCTTATTTTCTGAGGAATTTGAGCATATACTCTGCTTTAAATTAGATATATACTCATGTCTTCAGAACATTGACCTTGTAATGTTACTGTATGCATAATTATCATAATCATCCAGGACTCCAACAAGCAGATCTGGGTTGAGATCAAGTTTGACATGTTTTTTAAAATTGGCTGAACTGGTTAAATTATGACAGTATGTTGCACAGACAAAGCTCGAATTAAAATGAAGCATTATTCCATTCAAGGGTGATGGGAAAATCTAGCCTCTGTCACAATGGCAATTCCTAATGCCGCTTCTTGGATCATGGGCAAGCAACTACTTGGTTGGTCATATACAAATGTAATTCTCCTACAGTTCAAGTAAGGGTAGCCTGTTTGATTTAAAAGCCACACTATAATAACAAAATTACCAATAAGAAAATGGTCGATCAACATTTACTTGTTCAGAGTCTCAAGGAAACACCCATTTATCATATTATACTGTACCATCTGGGGTCATTTATTTAGAGATTTAAATGGCTTATTTACTTAAAGACAATTATTAGCACTGACTTTCAAATGAAAGATCTGTTGTCACTTTTTTTTTAAAGTTTGGATTAGATGGCGAAATTCTTGAAGCTTTCTTTTGTACTATGCAATTACTTCTAATCGTGTTTCAACTCAATACCTGTTATGAACTAAACCATAACCTTGTACACCAAGCAATCGAGAAAGAAGGACACAAAATAAACCATTAAGAAGAAAAAAAACTATTTGAGAACATTCATGGTGAATGTTAATTTAATATGGGTCCAACCTACACAAGGACTTATCACTTTAATACTTTAAGCCAAATTTAAGAACCCCATCTACACACCAGGTTTATTAAACCCCAGGACCCTTACTGTTAAGGTGCAGAACCACACTATCCCAGTCCCTTTAAATTCTAAACAGTTCATAATTTCCCATTTTTAGTTCCTGTATAGCACCAAGTAAAGCAGTGAACACAAGCACATCTTCAGTAAATAAGTCACACATTCATTGGTGCTGATGTTTCTTCCCCTAATATGACAAAATCATGAACTATGTTGTTTCTTAATTTAACTAGCAGAGAAACAAAAGTTAATTCAATGATAATACTGCAACCTAATTCACAATGGAAAAAGAAATGTACACCCATGAACCACAATTCATTCATTTTAAATACATTCATCCTGAGTGAGATACATCCATGTTATGCAATGAACTCAGCAGTTATTTCTCTTGACAGGCACGTTAAATGATTTAAACAAGAAACAAAGTTCTAATTTAAAATTTCAATATACCAAATCATAGTAAGTATTTATCAATCCCAAGAGAAAATTCAACAACTCTTAAAAATTGAATATCCTTAATAGCTTGCACATTAAAATCAATGGGATCTATCTACATCGCCAACCACCTTGCCAAGAAATTAGCAACACGGTGAAAATCTGATGTCATAAATAGTCAGAAAAGGGAGCATTTTTCTCCCATCACTTTCACACATACTGAGGGCCCCATTTAAAACCAGCAATCACAAAGTTGAAATTAATTACTTTTTTTTTTGAGGATGAAATAGGATGAGATGTTTTAAGGTTTGTGGATTAGGATGATTTTAACATCATTTATTAGCTGTTGGAGAGAGCAGGGTATCTCTTGGTTTATCTTGTTGATCTACGTGCAGCCACCATCAAGGGAGTTAGATATCCTGTGTAATGTGCGGTTACAGCCATTTCCCTCTCAGGTTTAAAGAAATGTTTCGGGAGTATCTCTTGAAAGATGCCAAGGATTATATTAACTGTTTATTTAGAGACAAGTCACATTTAACAGGTTTTACAGACAAAATAATACATTGTATATAGTTCCATTTTAAAAACAATTTGGTCTTAGATCTGAATAAATAAAATGGCAGGCACTTTTCCACATAAAACACAAGGAAGCACACATGCTTACATATTATGGAGTAAGTCCAGCAACCTTTGATAGATTGGAAATAATCTGGTACAAATCCAGAATTATTACAAAACTTCTGGATTTTTTTGCCACTCACACTAAAATTTAAATAGCATTGACTTTCTATTCAGAAATTAGATTTATTAAACAAAATTCATTTACATTCTTCTTTGAAGACATGAAACATCCCCCTTCATGATGTACAGCACAGATAATCACACACAATTGATAGTGAATCTCTAAAATAATCTGCTCGCACGAGATTGAAAGAGACATAATTACACTCATGGCTGACCCTGTCCAGGATAATATTCTGTCATCGTTTTGTGCCCCACCTTTTATTTGGCTACTATGTATGGAGTGAAGCACATTACTCCAATTCCCACCAGACCTTATTTTGATTGGCTCCAGAATCACCTCCTGGGGATTCCTTTTGACAGAGAACAGAAATAATCCTCTATAGGAGATCAGACAGAGCAAAATGGTGGAAATTGTGAAATTCATAAAATCATTCTGTGCGTTCAGTGAAGTGTAGCATTCAGGTTGATCAGCACAACCAATTCAAATCCTGATTAAGCAATACAGATGACTTTGGACCCACAATACTTCTGAGGTTCACAACTGGTATCCTTGGAGAAAAACCTTCATGCACAGATTTTGCACAGCCCAATTGCAACACGATATCATTAAGTGATTATAACTCTGTAAAATCCGGTGACCCTCTGTGTCCAATGGAAGCTGGTATCAATGCCCCAATGCCCTCAACCATTTCCCCCCCCCCATATAGTATTTCAGACTAACATTTCAAATGGGGATCCTGAAGCCTGCTCCAGATTCTTATCATTTCTTGAGGATTTCTGCTGTGAACTAATATTAAATTTTTGTATGCACAGGTGACTTGTCTGTCTTTTTGCATAATATCAAAAGTCCTGAATCCCTTGTGTTTCTCTGGAGCAAGGCCAAGTTTTCTAAGGCACATTCCAGTATACACATCATCAATTGGATATAGTGCGACTTGATATGAAATATTATGAAGTCTCTTTGCCAAGGGTCCAGAGTAGAGAAACCCACCTCCACCTGCATAAGGAGGATACACACCTTCAAATACACTTTCGGGAACATAGTATTTCAGTTTCTTCTCTCGATGAGGTCCTGCATTTGTAATAACATCACCAATAAACAGATCTTTTGCTTTATCCTTATCCAATGCATCTATATATTCTATAATCTGTAATGTGTTTACAAAGACATCATCATCTCCTTTAAAAATGTATTGAATATTGGAGCAGGATTTGCTTATCCATTCTAAAAACAATACTTCTTTTAGTGTCAGATTAAAGAACGTGTCTCTGTAATCCCACAGAAGAATATCTTTGTGTTGGTTACTCTCAAACTGAAGCATATCCGATAAGTTGGGAAAGTCATCTATTTCAGAAGACTTGCCCAGTAAAAAGATTCGTGCAATGGTCTTATTTTTTATTGTAACTTCACTTCCCCAGGACTGACGTATGGCCTGCCTTCTGTCAAAGTGCGATTCCAGTGATTTTATAGCCAATAGAAGCACAGGCTTGTTCTGGCATTTCGTCGGTTGGTCGATTATTAAGGGATAGCTCCGACATCGCAAGTATGTTAGAAAATCTTTGAAACGGTCCGGCAAACTATCAAAGTTACTAATCTCCTTCTTTAAATTTGTATTAGGTTCACAAGTATACATATTCGTAATGTTTCTGTTCCCCATCACAGTTCTGTTGTGTAGAGCAGCAATGACAGGGTTGTACAATTCATCTAACTTGTGCTGTTCTCGATTCCAGTATGGTTTAATATGCGTCACTGGCTTCCAAAAGACACTATCTGCAATTATCATCTTTTTGGTTGAGTTTTTGTCTTCATGATCATTCCATGAAATTTCTACCATGATATAAATGAAGAAATTTACCATCATCATAATCACAACCAGCTTTGTTCGTTTGCGTCCCACACTCATTTTTTCATAACTGCAAAATAAAAAATAAATAATTACCAAATAGAAATAGCATGAAGTTATTTTAATACTTATTAGACAGAATCGCTGCTAAAATGCTGGTGACTAAGTATTAGTCATTCTAGAGTTCATGGACAAATGTTCACCTTAATTACTCAACTGAAGGGGCAGGTTAAGAATCTTTGATAAGACAAGTATCTTATGTAGGACAGACTTGATGAATTGGTGAGCCAGGTAGGATTTTATAACAGTCTAGTAATATCGTGGTTACTACTACTAAATCCATTTAAAAACATTTCTACAATATTGTCCTGAACTGACCGGGATTTGGAGAGGGGGTGTTGAGCATAAAGATTCTCTTTATGCTGATGACTTATTACTTTTTCTTTCAAATCCGTCTACATCCTTACCTCCAATGTTTTCACTTCTTGACCAGTTTAGCCAGCTCTCTGGATATAAACTTAATTTACATAAGAGCGAACTTTTCCCAATTAATAAAGAAGCACAAGAATTAACATTTCGTGATCTCCCTTTTAAAGTAGTCCACAATCAATTTACTTATCTTGGGATTATAGTCACAAGGAAGTTTAAAGATCTTTTTCGTGAAAATTTTGCCAATCTTTCATATACTATTAAACAGAGTCTGTTACAATGGTCACCTCTGTCTATGTCTTTGGTAGGTCGTATTAATGTTGTTAAAATGTATGTTCTCCCTAAACTTTTATATCTATTTCAATCAATCCCAATTTTTATTCCTAAATCTTTTTTTGATTCCTTAGACTCTATTATTTTGTCATATCTGTGGAAGAATAAGCGCTCTAGAATTAACAAAGTTTATCTCCAAAAATCTAAAAAAGAGGGTGGCATGGCTTTACCTAACTTTCGTTTATATTATTGGGCAGCCAATATACGTTGTGCTACCTTTTGGTCTTTTTTCCATGGCCAACCTGAGTGCCCTAATTGGGTGGCAATGGAGTTGAGCTCCACTAAAGAATTATCTATCTCTGCACTTCTCAGCTCTGTACTCCCTAGTAGTTTGTCCAGATTAATAGTTAATCCTCTTGTCAGACACACTTTGCATATATGGGCTCAGTTTAGGAAATTTTATGGGTTCCATGGTTTTTCCTTTTCTAGCCCTATTTTACATAATCACCTTTTTTTACCTACTACGTATGACTCAGCCTTCCATGATTGGTATAGGAAGGGCATTAGACATTTTGAAGATCTTTTTATTGATAATCCCTTCGCCTCTTTTCAACAGCTCTCTGCTAAATTCAATCTGCCTAATGCTCATTTTTTTAGATATCTCCAAATTAGACACTTTATTACTCCTTTAATCCCTAACTTCCCTGAAATGCCTGAAAAAAATGTTATGGACTTATTTCTTTCTATTAATCCACTAGGTAAGGGTTTAATATCATTTATTCGTGATAAATTAGCAGCCCTACGACGTGCCCCTGTGGATAAAATTAAAATGGCATGGGAGCATGATTTAAATACCTCCTTATCCGATGAGACTTGGGACTCGATTCTCAAATCGGTTAACTCAACCTCTCTTTGTGCTCGCCATTGCCTTTTACAGTTTAAGATTGTTCAGAGAGCCCATATGTCTAAATCCAAATTATCTCGGTTTTACCCTAACATCAGTCTGCTTTGTGATAAATGCAAAAGGGGCGAGGTCTCTCTCATTCATATGTACTGGCTTTGTCCTAGCTTGGAGAAATTTTGGAAAGATGTCTTCATAACGTTATCGTATATTCTGAATCACCACCTAGAACCTAACCCTTTAATTGCTTTGTTCGGTTTCTGGGGTGAGACAGATTTACGTCTGAGTTCGACTAAGTGTCGAATATTATCTTTTGCCTCTCTCCTGGCTAGACGTTTAATCCTCCTTAGATGGAGAGATGTTGCCCTGCCCACACATGCTCAATGGCTTAACGACATTATGGCGTGCTTAGACCTTGAAAAAATTCATTATTCAGTTCTTAATTCGGATACAAAGTTCCATAAGGTCTGGGGACCTTTTATTGAGTACTTTCATAACCTTCCTCTTAACTAAGGTTTTTTTTTCGGTCCCTTGCTTTCAGCTCCTTTTTTTTTGTAGTAGGCATTAATATCTTCTGTTGCTAAGTGTATTTACAGTTTTGGGGGTTTGATTGTCCTGATTTATATTCTCTATATTGTGTTGTGGTTGGTCTGGAGTTTTTTTTTGTTGCGGGGCTTGGGGAGGATACTAATTTTACATGTCTTCAATTTGGGTGCTTTCTCAATTATCTTTCTTTGTATCATATTATTATTGTATGTTTATTTTTGCACTGTATCAATGTTCTTCATTTTGATCCGGGGTTTTTTATCTGTAGCTATGTAGAAAATGTATTAAAAAAAACTAATTAAAAAAAATATTTCTACAATATAATAACTTGAGCTTCAATTTCCTAGCTGCCACAGTGAGTTTCATGTTGGTGTACTGGAAACAATAATCCAGAAGTTGTGCCAACAGTCTCCAGAAATAACCACTGCACTACTGTAACTAGTAAGTAGGTCTACACCCTTGACGAACTCTTAAGTGGATAATTTCAATTCATTATTTGTATTTCTATCCAGAGTCACAATCCATTTTAACATTCAGAATAAAACTTCAATTCTTACACTCTGAAATCAGGTTACCAGAGCTTGGTATCAAAAGTCAGAGAAGGGAGACAAATATGGCTCCAACGAACTCCTCACAAACTGAAGCAGGGGTTCCGGTAGCAAAGAAAGTGTAAACTTGAAAGTAGTAAAAGCACAGCCGGCAACCACCACATGAAAGGATGGACATCCACAGGAAGATAATGCTCTCTCACCTCCACCCCTTCTGTACTTCCCAAGAAATATTTCCAAGTGTTAATAGAGGCCTCTGCAAAGTTTCACAACCCACAGAACAAATTTACATGATTCTAAATGGGAAAACTAATTCTATTCACCACAGATTCACTTGATCTGACAAATACACTACGTTTGCTGCACAGGATGTGGGTCACTGCACAAATAGAGAAAATCATCTCCAACATCTCAAGCTCTGGTACAACAGTCAAAGGGATTAGTGCACCTGCTATTATTTTGAATATTACAAAATTTTAGGCAGATCCTTTTTATTTTTTTTAACACCACAGATTAGCAGAAATATATTTAGCAGAATACAGTAACATAGGAAGGAATACCCTTGTAAGATTTGTACCATTTTCTTTCATGAAACGCTGTCATCATGACCATCTTCAAGAAAGATGAATTAAACTCTGGCATCTCTACAATTTAATAAAATCATCGAGTCATCCCTCTCAACTGCTTTCTCACAGGTGATGGGAAAGCTGCTCCCCAAAACTCACCAAAGGGTAAGATCTGTCTGTACCACGTAATAACTCAAAGTGGTTGTGAGAAGCAGAAACAACTCCCACACATGATCTTCCTCAACCTCACCGCAGACTGTGACTCCATCAGACACAAACATCCTCTTTAAATTTGACAAATATTTTTTCCACCTTGTGTTTGCTTTATGATGGCATTAATGCTGTTTATACCAACCAGCTGGCCCAAAAGACATACAATGTCAGTGCAACTATGTCAACAAAAAGATGATCAATACCTCTACCATCCACACTTGACATCCAGTGACATTATTCCAGATTTCATCACTGACAAGCTTCACCTCAGTTCTAAAGAAACTTATTGGCATAGTGAAATTTAATCGACAAGACAGACAGTGATCCATTTAAACAACACAGCCTCTACTACAGAATCAAAGTCATCCTATCCTCAAGAGTTGAGTTGGTCCATCGTCATCTTATTCACTGAAGCATATCAATGGACATATCTTGCAATTATTGTCCACAAAAGATTCTCTACCAATTTGCCCCTGCTATACAAATCAACTTCTAAATGTAAGATTCCACAGGAAAACACCGCAAACCATGGACTGTTTCCCACAGTTCGGGCGTCACCTCTCAGTGCGGGTGGACACCGATAATGAAATTCCTCAACATCTTCATTGCCTGTGCAATCCTAGGTAGCAACAAACAATCTGCTGGAGGAATCTGGTGACTTGAGCAGCTCCTGCTGGAAAGGGGGGGTGGAAAAAAGTCAATGTTTTGGGTCAAAACACTGATCAGGAACGCCAGAAATTACTTTGCCCTCCACAGGTGCTGCTTGACCTTCTGAGGGGGTTCCTCCAGTTAGGAACTGGAGAGTTTGTTGCTTCGTATTCCAGCATTTACAATTACTTGTGTTCCTCCAGTGTCTCAGATTGTCTAGAGAAAAAAGGATTTGTATAGATCAAGACTTCAAACCAAGCACAAATCCCAACAACAGTGACCACTTCCCTCCTCCTCCTCCTCCTCCTGACTGTTTGCAGTAGGTACCGTAAAAGCATTTGAAAGATACTTTCAATGCTGTTCCTCCAACCTGCAGTAAGGATAAGCCAATTCATGTTACAGTTTCAAGGGCAACATCCCAAGCATCAAAGAGCTAATTACACTCAGCCAGTTGTTTTCGAATGGCCATGTAGTGGCATGTTCCATACCAGAATCCTCAGACACTGTTTGGAGCTCCATTGTGGGAATGAGATTACCAAGTGGAGAGAGGGAAGGATTCAAGGTGGTTTTCAAAATCTTTTTGGACAAAGTACCACATTCCCAATGACACCTGCCTGACCATTCCCAATGACTGTTCAAAGTGAAGGCAGCATTCCTGGTGCAGTGTTGAAGATTTTGAGGTCACAGATCAGGAGTACAGAACAGCCCAATATTAAGAGGGTTGAAAGAGTTTAAATTAACCACTTCAAATCCTCTTAATCACCCACTGCAGCTGTGGCAAAAATATCCAGGTCCCACATTGCCTTTATTGATAGTTCCTATACTCTCAGGAGTGAAAACAAGTCCTCCTCAATCCTCAGAAAGAAAGGCCAAATGGGTTCAATTCAGTTACCTATCTGTTGACACATCCAAAAAACCAAATTCTCTCTTTTTCCCCTCTGCCTGCAAGTTCTTGTATTTGCTGAAAGTTACTTTAGCTTACTGGCTATCATCCAAGATCTTACAGACAGATGGAAGGTATTAGAAGTACTGGTCAATGAAACTCAGAAATTTAAACATCACACCTGAAAATTAAAATACATGTATTTGAACCAAGAAACAACATGAGATAGTACACCACTGAACAAACACGTGTACGAGCCATGAATCTTCTATGCAAATAACCCATTTTACAAATCGAAACAGTGAGCAAAAACGTTACACTAGAAAAGGAGCTGACACTGCATAAAATACAACAGATGAAGGTAAACAAGCCATTCTTTCCAGTAGGTAGAGAATTGTAACGTATCATAAAGCACTCAAATTAAACCAGGGAGAGTGTATTCAGCACATTACAAACAACCTGCCTAAAAACTAAAGTGGAACATAACAGCTCATGGAACCAGAAGCAGGGATGCCTTCCTAATCAATGGGAGGGGACGTAATGCACTGAAACAATCGAGTTATTTCCTCCAGCTGCCTGCAGGGGAAAAATGTGATTTTCTTTCCAGTGCTGTGGATTATATTCCTCTGCATTTTTCTCTGAAAATACCCTGAAAATAAAAATGAAAAATGGAAACTGAGGAAAAAAGCAAATTAAAAGAAAACTTTAAAAATCTATAAAGGTAAGGATGGGCTTTATTTGTCACATGTACATCAAAACACAGGGTGAAATACATCGCCATGCTTCTGGCAGCAACACAGCATGTCCACAACTTATTAACCCTTGTGTCTTTGGAATGTCGGAGAAAAGCAGAGCAGCCGGAGGAGCCCCATACCGTCATGGGGAGAATGTACAAACTCCTTTCAGAGAGTTGTGAGAATTGCATTCACAATTGGCATGTCTTTTCTGTCATGTCATAATATTTATGGTTCCACTGGAAATGGCAATAACCCTGAACCTCAGGAAATGTTCTCCGCAATTCCCATCAACATTAAATATAAAATATACTTAGCATAGTTCAATAGGATTTTAGAAATTCTTTCAAATTAGTATTGAACTTACATTTATAGCATTTCACTTGGTCAATGTCCAGCTGCCAGCAGACAGAAACAAGAAAATCCTCCACTCTGTGTTCATCTTATTCTGACAGAGCAGTCCGGTAACATCAACATCTAGGATTCCAAGTAAAATTATTAAAATATTTGTTACACTGAGTAAAACCTCTTATTTCTCCGAATCAAAAGCTCTATGTGCAAAAAACTGCAGCCCAAGTGTAGCAGAAGTGCCAAATCTTTACAAAACAACAAAAAAAACAGCTGAAGCTAGAACAGTAAAAGGAAAAATCATGGGATCAGGCACTCACTCCACATTTCCTTGGCAAAGGACAGTTTGCTTTAAGCAGTGTTAAGTATTTCAGAGGTAAAAATAGAACTCAAAAGATTTTAAAGGTGGTGATAAAAATAATAAAGATAATGAGCTCTCAGCTCTTGGCATTTGTTCCATGCTCTCCATCGTACAACATTTTAATTTCTGATCAACCAATTACAAAGTACTTTTTGAAAAGAAGCCATTAAAATGGTGCATTGGAATAAATATCAATCATGTTCAGTGCCAAAGGAATTGGTCTTTTGCACCATGGTAACGTACTGCGAAGGGTACATTGCAGGAAGGATGTGAAGACTTTGTAAAAGGTGCCGAAGATGTTTACCAGGATTAGAAGCTCTGAGCTGTAAGGAGAGATTGGACAAGCGTGGGCTGCTTTTTCTGGAGCTTTGGAGCCAAGGCTAGAGCCTTAGATAGGGTTGATGGTCACGCAGGGCAGAATTGTCAAGTAGAAAAGAATACGCATCCAAAGTGAGAGAGGGATAGATTTTAAAGAGATACAGTATGTGATGAGACATATTTCATTGTTTAGAGTGGAAGGTGCCAGGAACAGTACTGGTGGAAGCAGATTCAATGGTGGTGTCTAAGTAGTTCTTAGACACATTATGTGCAAGGAATGGAGGGGTATGGATAATATACAGGCAGAAGAGAATGAGTTTAATTTGGTATCATGTTAAGCACAGACATTGTGGATCAAAGGGTTCCTGGGCTGTTTTGTTCTGTATCTGTTTATCAAGAACCTTTTAACATAACTGCAGGCTTGCCAAATAGTTAATAATAAGCTTCTGTGGAAGTCAGCATCAAGCATCACTCCTAGCCTTAAATTCTGCTCTTAGCTCTTTGTTATTAGAACTCCTCTGTGGGAAGAGTACTCAATTTCCAAATTGGAGAAAGACCACGTCAACCACTCATCTCAAGTTCTGCTTGGAAAACTTGTCCAAACTTCAAGATATAAAACTTGCGAAGAGATGGACAAAATTGTAAAGGAGAAAGAGAAGCTCTGGTGAAAAAAAAATGGGGATTAAAGTAATCAAGTAAAAGCATCAGAAAATCCACAAATAAAGTAATTATGGGTGGAGCCAAGAAACAGCATGGGGCAGTAAAAGATGATCAAGATTGTCTGCAGGCAATCAACAATAAAGGTTATGTAAATCATTGTAAAAATCAGGGAATTAGAGACACATATAACAGAGATAGTACAAAAACCATGGAGGAGGGGTCAGGTTTAAATCTCAATATAAATTCTACTAGCAGTAATTGCACGGAGGATGAATTCATGGAGTATAAAAAATGTTTTCTACAACAGTGTCTTGAGGAACCAAAAAGGGAATAGCTAATTATAGTTCTAGTATTCAGAAAGGTTTCATTATTTATATTTTAGTTAACATGTCTTTTGAAAATAGTAATCACAATATAATGGTACTTTATGTTACATAATGATCTTAAGTGATGAGTTCAATTAAAAACATTGGTTTTAAATCTTAAAGGAATCTACAATGGTATCAGTTAGGTTACCAAGACTGTCAGTTACACAATGTGCTTGGAAACCATTGGACATAGGATCAAAATTAGGGTATCCGGCCCATTGAATCTGCTCTGCCATTCATTCATGGCTGAATTATTTCCTCAACGTCATTCTCTGTTCCTTTTCCCATAACCTTTGATGCTCTTACTAATCAAGAGCCTATCACCTCCTTTAAAGACACCCAGTGACTTGGCCTCCACCCTCTGGCGAAAGAAATTCCCCTCATCTCTGTTCTAAAGGGACATCCTTCGATTCCAACACTATGCCCTCTGGTCCAAGATTCTCACACTATTTGAAATATCTTTTCCATATCCACTCTATCTCAGTGTTTCAATATTCAGTAGGTTTCAATGAGATCCCCCCTCACTCTTGATTACTCAAAGCCATCAAGCACTCCTCATGTTAATCCTTTCATCTCCAAATTATTCTCATAAACCTCCTCTGAGCCCTCTCCAATGTCAGCACATATTTTCTCAGAGATTAGGAACAAAACTGCTCACAATGCTTCATATATGGTCTGACCAATACCTAATAAAGCCTCAGCGTGGCATACTTGTTTTTATATTCTAGTCCTCTCGAAATGAATGCCAACATTATATTTGCCTTCCTTACTGTCCACTCAACTACAACTTAACATTTAAGGAATCCTGCACTAGGACTTCCAAGTCCTTCTGCACCTCCGATTTCTGAACTTGCTTCCTGTGGAGAAAATAATACATGCCTTTATTCCTTCTATTAAAGTGCATGACAATAGACTTCCCAACACCATATTCTATCTGCCCATTCTCCCAATCTGTCCAAGTCCTTCTGTCGACTCACCGCTTCCTCAACACTTACTACCTGCCCCTCCACCTACCTTCACATCATCTGCAAACTCGACCACAAAGCCATCAATTCTGTCATCCACATTATTAACATATACTATGAAAAGTAACAGATCCAACATTAACCTATGTGGAACACCACTAGTCACAAGCAGCCAACCAGAAAAGGCCCCTTTTATTTCCACTCTGCCTCCTGAAAGTCAGACAATGCTCAATCCATGCTAGTATCCTTCCTGTAATAACATGGCTCTCATTTTATTAAGCACCCTCATGTGCAGCACCTTGTCAAAGGCCTTCTGGAAATTCCAATAAACATCAATTGGCTATCCATCTAGCCTCAAAATTCCACTAAGTTTTTCAGACAAGATTTCCCCCTGGCCACTAAGTATCCCAGGAGATAGAAGAGTTGAGTAGTACAGCCCTCCTGAACCATTCCAGAAGATCAAAGTTCTTGAAAATCTCCACTATTACTACTGGGGTGTAGTCCATCTGGTCCAAGTGACTTATCTACCTTAAGACCTTTCTGCTTAGCAAGCATCTTTTCCTGAGTAATAGTGACTGCACTCATTTCAGGGGAACTCACTAGAGCCATGGCCCGGTGGTTGGTGGCCACTGCTCCAGAGTTTTGGGCATCCTGGTGGAGTCTTCACAGTGAAGACTGATGCAAAATACTTCTACAGCAAATATCCACTATGTCTTTATTGTCCACTACTATCTCTCCAGCATTATTTTCCAGCAGCCTAATGTTAACATCTGCCTCTCTTAACTTTTGATATTTTCTTTTATATTATTGGCTAGCTTACCTTCATATTTCATCTTTCTCTCCCTTAATACTTTTATAGTTGTTTTTTTTTAATTTCCCAATCCTCAAGCTTCCCACTAATTTTTGATATTTTGTAAGCCCTCTCTTGTCTTATGCTGTCTTTAACTTCCCTTGTCAGCCACAGTTGCCTCATCTTCCCCTTAGAGTTCTTCATTTTCTTGGGAATAGCCAATCCTGTGCTTTCTGAATTACCAGAAACTCCAGCTATTTCTGCTCCACTCTCAACCCTGTTATTCACCTCCTATCAACTTTGGGCAGCTCCTCTTTCAGGCATCTGTTTTTCCCTTCACTCTATTGTAACACCAGTACATCCAGTTTTACCTGCTCCCTCTCAAACTGCAGGGCCAATTCTACCATATTACAGCCAATGCCTCCAAAGAGTTCCTTTACCTTAAGCTCCCAAATAAAATCGGATTAATTACCCAACACCAATCCAGAATTAGCTTTACCCTACTGGGCTCGAAACCCCATCTCATGAGAATTCTACAACATGACAGTAAATCTGCTTGCAAATAAAAGTAAAAGGATCTAGTGCTTTCCCAGCGAATGTGGTGCATAAACTCTTCTCAGTCTTTCGGCCAAATACAAGTATCAATTATAGCCGATGTTTCGATGATAAATTCTGCAATCAGATACCAGGCCTCAATAGCAGAGCTTGTCATGGAAACGTCAGTTATAATTAATACCTGCGCCTGGCTGGAAGCCCAAAAGGAGTTTATTCATCTGTTTGCAAATACTTAATGCAAAATCTACAAAAAAAATTCTTTAAGGTAAGAGAAGCCTGATTGGAAGAGTTGTCCCACTCCAGCCAACAAAAGACATTAACATTGTATTATATCAAAGGAAAAGACCAATAATGCCAAAAAGCACAGTGGGCAAAAAGCTCAATAAATAACAGAGAGCGCATCACCTCTCAAACTGCGCACTCATTACTTGGTGCTTGGCCCATAGCAAACCTATGGATTTCACATAGGCCTTATCATCCACATCAGATTCCAAAGATTCAAAAACCTTGAGATTTGTTTGCTTACAGACAGCCACAAGGCAAGGAACCTAAAAAAATGACCAACCCCCAACACACACAGAGAAAGAAAAAAAATCATGCAAACATCAGAAGCAAGGAACAACAACAATCCGAACCAAATCGAGTCCTTGGACATAAATCCCCGGCGTAGGCCCAAAGTCTTGGTATTCAGTTCATCATATTAGTGGGGTAAGTCGTCACAGAGTTCTTAGATTTGAAGCACAGCAGCCAGGCGTACAGAATTCAGCGATTTCTGAAGCAATCCTCCACCCAAAGGGGGATGAAGTAGCAATTTTGTACAAATTAGTTACTGTCATTTGCTACACTCCACCATTTTGAACACTTATTCTGTGACAAATTCAAATTCAGGTAGGAGTTGCGCCGAAGTGCAATGATCTCAGCCAGGAATAAAAATATCAATATCCAGTTTTATGCATTTGTATCATATAACTCATGGAGACACAGACAGTGATTCTGCAAAAATATCTCATGAAATTTCGTGTATTGTAGTAAAGCAAAATAAAGCTTTGGGAGAAATGAAGGAAGAGAGCGGTTTTGAGGGAACAAAGTCGATTTGGGGATAAGTGACATGGAGGGGCATTATCAAGTATGTGTAGCAATGCTAAGTGTGTAAGTGTATACAGAAATCTGAATACAAGGGACATCATAGAAGGGGACGTTGTCTTCCATCACACATATTAAATGTTACCCGATACTGAATATTTTGTTAACTCACCCATTTACCATGACCTAATTCTGTACAACAAAAGTAAAATTGATTTTTGCAGGAGTTACATCAAGTTTCCTGCTGGACTTTGCTGCGACAGTAACTGCATTTAAAAATCATTGTGTAGGATGTTGTACATATTGAGGCAACTCAGAAATATGAAAGAAATTATTCATGATATTTCCACATTGTTTTGACACTGCAAAAGGTATAATTTCAGAATGGGAAATGACAGGAAGGGAATAATTAGGACAAAGAAAGAGAAATTAACACTGGGTTAAGCAGAGCAGCGTAGATACATTGCAGAAATGCTCCCAAGTTCAAAACAATGAAAGGCACCAGTGAATAAGTGCCAGCAAGATTTGATTTTATGGGGGTCGAGAGAGGGAAACTGCCTGCAAATTGTGCACAATTTCAGGGCACAAGTGTGCTGCGTTCGAGAGCAATCTATTCGCCTGGACACCAGGATATGAAATATATCTGGACTCTTGAAAAAACAACCGCAGAAATGAAGGAATTAATTCCAACTAGATTAATAGGCAAGTTCAAGATTTTTTAAAAAAAAATTCCCTTAAGAGTTTGCTGGAAAAGCACTTGTGAGTTCATCGGACAAAAATAACTGAAGCTGAAAAGGCATGGGAACAAATTACTTTACCCAGTGCAGAGGTACCTCATTCAGCAAACCGTCAGTGTTTTTTGATGAATATTTGCCAGAACTGAAGCGGCAAGACATTTAGCTTGCAAATATTGCAATTTAAAAAAAGAGGCTTTGTGCCATGCACTTAGTGCATATCAATTCAATCAAACAATTAACCACAGCACTCATCGTTGTTCAGTATTCACAGAACATGTAGCAAAATCAAAGTACAAGCAGTATGGAAGCACAGTGACAGAGCTGATATTTAGGAACCTATTCTGCTCCTCTGTCTTATGATGCTCAGATATTTTGGTGGATACAGTCTAAAAATTATGTAAGGAACCACTACATCACAGTAACGCAGAACTGAAATGCTAACCTTGCCTCCCTGCTCACAGATAGCGGCCAATCAAAGAGATCGGAAGCCTGATCGAGTCGAAAAGGCAGCAACTTGCGGCAGTTTTGGAGCTTTGAGCAGCGGCCGATCAGTGTTCTGGATCGATTGACAAGAACAAATTAAAGCAAGGTAGGGTCAAGTAGAGTGCAGAGGACAAAGAGTGGAGATTTTGTACTCTGGATCATTCAGGAGGCTGACAGTGTGATAGGTACAACATATAGAGAGGTAGTTACACCTGAGGAGCAGGACACAGGAACCTGAAAGACAGTCAGGAAGGGGAAGGGGTTAAACAGCCAGGACAGTGCACCCTTGTGGCCGTCCCCTTCTACAACAGGTATCACTTTGGACACTGTTGGGGTGGATGTCGGAGCAGAGGAAAGTCACAGTGATCAGATCACTGCCACCAAGTCTGACTCTATGATTCAGAAGGGAAGGAGGGAGAAGAGGCGAGCTGTGGTGATAGAAGGTTCTTTAGTTAGGGGAACAGCAAGGAGGTTCTGTGAACAAGAACAAGATTCCCGGATGCGATATTCCTCCCGGGTGCCAGGGTCTGGGATATCTCAGATCGAGTCCTCAGCATTCTTAAGTGGCAGGGTGAACAGCCAGAGGTTGTGATCTGTGCAGGTATCAATGACATGGGAAGGACAAGTGGCGAGATGCTGCAAAGGGAGCTCAGAGAGTTCAAGTGTTGTGATCTCCAGGGCTGTAATCTTAGGATTGCTAACCATGCCATATGCTAGTGAAGACAGAAATTGTAAAATAGAAATAGTATACAGTTTAATATGTGACTAAGGAGTTGGTGTAGGAGGGAGGGCATTAGATATTTGGATCATTGGGCTCTCTTCCAGGGAAGGTCGGACCTGTACAGAAGAGACAATTTGCATCTGAACGGGGGGGGGAGACACACCATTATCCTAGCAGGAAGGTTTGCTAACTCTGCACAGTGGGGTTTAAAGTGGAGTAGCAGGGGATGGGAACCACAGTGCCAGAACAGTTAGTGGAGAGGTTGTGGAAGCCAATGTTAGTAAGATCTCGGACAAAGTCAGGAATCAAAAGGTTAACTGTGGTGCAACTAGAGTTCTGATCTGTGTGTTCAATGCAAGAAGTATCGTAGTAAAGGCAGATGAGCTCAGGGCATGGGTCAACACATGGAATTATGATATTGTAGCCACTAGTGAGATAGTTGCAGGAGGGGCAGGATTGGCAGCTCAATGTTCTGGGATTCCTTTGTTTTAGATACGACAAAGCAAGAGAGATTAAAGGAGGAGGGGTGTCAGGGATTATGTCATTGCAGTGCTCATTCAGGACAGACTAGGGTATATGCAAAGTGAAGTATTATGGGGGAGTTAAGGAATAAGAAAGGTATGACCACATTAATGGGGCTATATTTCAGGGCACCCAATGGTCTGAGAGATTTAGAGGAACGAATTTGCAGAGATTGCAGACTGTTGCAAGAAACATATTATAGTTGGTGCTTTTAACTTTCCACATATTAACTGGGACTCCCATACTGTAAAAGCACGAGATAGGATAGTTTGTCAGAAGCGCTCGGGAAAGTTTCCTTAATCTGTACGTAGAAGTCTCAATGAGAAAGTATGTGATACTTGATCTGCTGCTAGGGAATGAGGCAGGGCAGATGGCAGAAGTTAGTGTAGGAGAACACTTTGCATCTAATGATCACAATCACATTAGTTTCAAAGTATATATGCAAAAAGACAGGTCTGATCTGCGGATTGAGATTCTAAATTGGAGAAAGACCAATCTTTATGGTGTCAAAATGATCTAGCAAGTGAGGCATGTTATTTTTTGGCAAAGGTGTACTTGTTAAGGCACTGGTAAGGCCTCATCTTGAGAACTGTGAACAGTTTTGAGCTCCTTATCTGAGAAAAGATGCGCTGGAATTGGAGAGGATTCAAGGGCAGTTCAAAGGGTGATTCTGGGAATGAAAGGGTTGTCATATGAGGAACGTTTGATGGCTCTGGGCCTGAACTTGCTGGAACAGAAGAATGGGAGGGAATCTCATTGAAGCATTTTGAATACTGAAAGGCCGAGAGAATAGATAAGGAAAGGATATTTCCCATGATGGGGAATCTAGGACAAGAAGGCACAGGCTCAGTATAGATGGACGTCCATATAAAACAGATGCGGAGAAATTTCTTTAGCCAGAAGGTGGTGAATTTGTTACCACAGGCAGCTGTGGAGGCCATGTTGTTGGGTGTATTTAAGGTGAAGATTGCTAAGTTATTGATTGGTCCTGCCATCAAAGGTTATGGGGAGAAGGCCAGGGAGTAGGGCTGTGGAGGCAGGTTGAAAGGGATCAGCCATGATTGAATAGCAGAGCAGACTCAATGGGCCAAATGGCCCAATTCTCCTGTGTCTTATGCTAAGTGGGAGGCCTTCAGAAGTGAAACTTTGAGAGTACAAAGCTTATATGTGCATGTCAGAATAAAATGTAAAGATAACAACCGTAGGGAACCTTGGTTTTCAGCAGATATGGAGGCCCTTGTTAAGAAAAAAAAAGTTGTATAGCAGGTACAGGCAGGTCAGCACACATAGGGTGCTTATGGAGTGCAAGAAATGCAGAGAACACTTAAGAAATCAGGAAGGCTAAAAGAAGGCATGAGGTTGCCCTTGGAGACAAGGTAAAGGAGAATCCTAAAGGGATTCCACAGCTATGTTCAGAACAAAGGATTGCAAGGGACAAAACTGGTCGGGAAGATCAGAATGGTAATCCTGTGTGGAGCCAAAAGTGATGGGGGAGCTCTTAATTTAAATTTTTTGCATCCGTATTTACTCGGGAGATGGACACAGATTCCATAGAAGTGAGGCAAGGCAGCATCAACTTCAAGAATCCTTTACAGTTTACAGAGGAGGAGGTGGTTGCTGTCTTTAGGCAAATCAGGGTCGATAAATTCCCAGGGCGTGGCAAGGTGTTCCCTTGGACTCTACAGGAGGCAACTGCAGAAATTGCCGGGGCTCTAGTAAAGATAATTATATCATAAGACCATAAGATACAGGAGCAGAATTAGGCCATCTGGCCCATCGTATCTGCTCCACCATTCAATCATGACTGATCCATTTTCCTTCTCCTCAACCCCAGTTCCCGGCATTTTCCCCGTAACCTTTGATGCCACGTCCAATCAAGAACCTATCAATCTCTGCCTTCAATACACCCAATGATCTGGCCTCCACAGCTGCACGTGGCAACAAATTCCACAAATTCACCAGCCTTTGGCTAAAGAAATTTCTCTGCATCTGGTTTGAAAGGGCGTCCCTCTATCCTGAGGCTGTGCCCTCTTGTCCTAGACTCTCCCACCATGGGAAACATCCTTTCCACATCTACTCTGTCTAAGCCTTTCAACATTCAAAAGGCCCCCTCATCCTTCTGAATTCCAGCGAGTACAGACCCAGAGCCATCAAATGTTCCTTGCACGATAACCCTTTCATTCCTGGAGTCATCCTTGTGAACCTCCTCTGGACCCTTGCCAATACCAGCACATCTTTTCTAAGATGAGGGCTCCAAAACTGTTCATACTCAAAGGTGAGGCCTCACCAGTGCCTTATAAAGTCTCAGCATCACATCCTTGCTCTTGTATTCTAGACCTCTTGAAATGAATGCATTTCATTCAACGTTGCATTTGCCTTCCTCACCACTGACTCAACCTGCAAGTTAACTTTTAGAATGTTCTGCACAAAGGCTCCCAAGTCCCTTTGCATCTCAGATTTTTGAATTTTCTCCCCATTTAGAAAATAGTCCCCACATTTATTTCTACTACCAAAGTATCAACCTTAACGACAGGGGAGGTACCAGAGGATTGGAGGATAGCAATGTTGTTCTGCTGTTTCAGAAGGCTCTAAACATAATCCAGGAAATTATAGGCCAGTGAGTCTGACATTGGTAATGGGAAAGTTATGGAAGGTATTCTAAGGGACTAGATATACAAGTATTTGGACAGACATGGACATAGCTTGTTTCGTGCTTGGTAGGTCATGTCTAACCAATCTTAAAGAGTATTTTGAAGAAGTTACCAGGAAAGTAGATGAAGGCAAGGCAGTAGATGTTGTCTAGATGGACTTTAATAAGACACCTGACAAGATCCCACATGGGAGGTTGGTCAAGAAGGATCAGTTACTTGCCATTCAATAGGAGGTGGTAAATTGGATCGGACATTAGCTTTGTGAGAGAAGCCAGAGAGTGGTAATAGATGGTTGCTTCTCAGACTGGAGGCTTGTGACTAGTGGAGTGCCACAGGGATCAGTACTTGGTCTGTTGTTGTTTCTCATCTATATCAATGATCAAGATGATAATGTGGTTAACTTGATCAGCAAATTTACATGTAATGCCCTGATTAAGACTTCTACTGCTATGCTGTGAGATATTGTACTTTAGTAGTTTTCAGTAAAAGCAGTGTGCTAAGGAGCAGTGTTTTGGTTTCAGCTAAAGATAAGGAGACACGTTACTCAACTTAGGAATGCTGGGTCAGCCAATCAGATGGTGGGATGGAGCGAAGGTTCTACAGAGAACTGGGTAGAGGGAGATATCTGATGGACAGTAGTTGGGCTTGGGGTCTTTTGGCGGGGGATGTGGAGAGGAGAGGATCCTATCTGAAGGGAAAACCTTAATGCATAGAGTCCAAGCAGAGAAGTCCTATCTATGATTGGCAATGTGAATTCAATGCCGTGAGTAAAGCAGTTTACCCAGCCATTATAGACATGAGCTCCAATATTTAAGTGTATTTAGACAGGATTAATTGTAATGTGCCCTTTCATGCTGCTTCTTTTCTTGTTAACTGTTTGATAAAGCTGAAGTTTAGGAAATATACTTTCTTTATAGTTTTATGCTGGTGTACGATCTGGGCAACTGATAACCATGTCTGGGTAGTATTTACACAGCTTTCACTACAATCGCTGTTCCTTAATTGGAACATTCGTTTGGTTGAACCCCAAATAATACCGACTCTAGCCATATATTGTTTATGAAAGGTGGACCTCACCACTGAGTCACCTGGCTGTCGGTAGAGTTAACTAGTGAGGCCAAGATTGTATATGAGCCCCAGTGAGAAGGCTACATATGATGACACCAAGATTGGGGTGCAGTGGACAGCAAAGAAAGCCATCATGGCTTGCAGAGGGATCTGCATCAGCTGGAAAAATGGGCTGAAAAATGGTGGATGGAATTTAATGCAGACAAGTGTGAGGTGTTGCACTTCGGTCAAACCAGGACAGGTCTTACACTTTGAAGGTCGGGCACTGAGGAGTGTGGTAGAAAAAAAGGGATCTGGAAATACAAGTCCATAATTCATTGAAAGTGGCATCACAGGTAGATTGGGTCACAAATAAAACTTTTGGCACATTAACCTTCATAAACCAATGTGTGAGATGTTACGTTGAAATTGTACAAGATGTTGGTCAGGCGCAAATTGGAGTATCGTGTGTAGTTTTGGTTACCAACCGACAGGAAAGATGTAAACAAGGTTGAAAGTGTACAGAGAAAATTTACAAGGATGTTGCTGGGTCTGGAGGATCTGAGTTATAAGGAAAGATTGAATCGGTTAGGACTGTATTCTTTAGAATGTAGAAGATTGAGAGGAGATTCGATAGAGGTATACAAAATTATGAGGGGTACAGATAGGATATATGCAAGCAGGCTTTTTCCACTGAGGTTGGATGGGACTGCACACGTCATGGATTAATGGGGAGAAGATGAATGGTTTAAAGGGAACACGAGGGGAAGCATTTTCACTCAGAGTCATGAGAGTGTGGACTGAGGTGCCAGCACAAGCGGTGCACGCAAGCTTGATATCAACATTTCAGCAAAGGTTGGATAGGTACAAAGGTAGTAGGGGTATGGGGGGCTTTGGTCCCCGGTGCAGGTCAATGGGAATAGGCAATTTAAATGGTTTCTGCATGGACTAGATGGGCAAAGGGCCTGTTTTTGTGTTGTACTTTTCTATGACTATCTGAACTCCTGAGTAGCTCCAGCATTTCTTGCTCAGTTGTCAGACTGGCCAGTTCTGACACAAACTTGAAAGGCTGATTATTTGAAGCTGCTGACTTCAATATTTAGCCCTAAGTATGTAGCACAACCAGATACAAGACAGATCTCAACATTTGACCTGATATAGAACACAAACAGGCCAAAAGTTTGAGTGATTGCACAATAAAAAAAATAAATTGACAGACAACTAAAATGTTTGATTCTGCCCTTAAATGAACTCTAGGGGATGCTTTTCAAAGTGTCAGTGTTGAGTCAGCACTACAGGCATTACAGAGAAATTTAAAAATTCTAAGCGAATGACTGCTTGACTTGCTCAGAGTATTAATATATTTTGACAATGGGAAGGGAAAAGGAAAATTGGCAGGTGTTGCATCTCCTGCAATTGTATAGGGAAATGCTGTGAGATGGAGGTGGTGTTGGAGATGGAAATGGAAGAGTAAACCAGAGTCCCACAGGAAATGAGGAGGAGGGAGAAGCGGAAGGGTTATCTGTTAGCAACACCTCATTGACAATAGAGGAAATTATACGTGATATGATGGCTGGTGGAGCAGGTTAAAAGATCTTACAACTATCAATTCCATTGAGTTCCATCACTTAGCCAGAGAAAACTAAACAGTTACCAAAGAAAATATTCAGAACATTTCAACCGTAACCCCAGGTGATATGATTTGATACCTTCCAAAAGTAAGAAATAATGGTGTTTACCTTAGAGACAATGGAGTCTGAACTCACAACCTGTCAGAGCAATAGTTGAACAAATGAAAAAGGAGAGCTAATTTAAGGAGATGGTGGAGTAGTGAGAAACAAACCTTGCCTATACTTTCCACAAGACCTATTGGGATTCTGTGGCTTAGTCAACGGAGAGCATTAAAAAACTATTTTTGAAAGAAGGAACATACTTACGTGTCTCACTCACTGGCACAAGTCATGACAGGTCAGACATAGTCCCTTCTAAACTTGTCCATCTCAGATCCACAGATAAAACAGTCAAGATGATAAGAGGCATTGATCATTAGACCATAAGATATAGGAACAAAAGTAGGCCATTCAGCCCATTGAGTCTGTTCTGCCATTCAATCATGGGCATGGTCAGAGGCTTATTCCCAAGGCTGAAATGGTTTATATGAGAGGGCACCATTTTAAGGTCCTTGGAAGTAGGTACAGATTTTTAATTATTATTATTTATTAATTTATTTGGTTTTACATGCAGAGAGTGGTGAGTGCATGGAATGGGCTGCCAGTGACGGTGGTGGAAGCAGATACAATAGTGACTTTTAAGAGACTCTTGGATAGGCACATGGAGCTTAGAAATATAGAGGGCTATGGGTAACCCTAGGTAATTTCTGAAGTTAGTACCTGTTCAGCACAGCATTGTGGGCCGAAGGGCCAGTATTGTGCTGTAGGTTTGCTATGTTTCAAAGATGTTTATCACCCAACAACAGCTGGTTCAAAGTAAGTGGTTGGTAGCAGGAAAATACTACTTCATAGAACAGTCACCAAACGATGAGATGCCAATGGTAAACAGAGAACGGAATGTGAGGAATAACTTGCACCAAGTGAAACAAGATGACTACTTTCCGATATAGCAGACGCCAAGGGATGTGCATTTGTTTTACTTGCCAGGACTGCACATCAATGGGCAAGATCAGCATTCACTGCCTATCCCAATGTGCCTTCAAGAGGGTGGAGGTAAGCACTGTGAAACTACTTCAGTAATGTGGTCACAGTTTATGCTGTTAGGATTTTAACCCAGTCAGAATGAAGGAACAGCAAAATACTTCCAAGGCAGACTGCTGAGCGTGACTGAGGAATGATCAGGTTTTACAATGAACACATCTGTTGGACGCGTGCTTCAAGGTGGCAGATGTCTTCAGCTTTGGAGATTATTTTAACAAAGCCTTGGAGAGTTCTGCAATAATTAGCAAAGGGATTGTGGTTGCAGTGTGCAATTCGAGGGAGGGAGTATTTAAAATTATGAAAGTAAAGTCAAGTAATCTGCTTTACCACCTTGATATCAAGTTTCTGAAGTATGTTGAAGATGCTCTCGCAAGGCAAGCTCAGAGTTATTTCTTCACACTCCCTGCATGTTTTGTAATGGTAGACCTGCTTTGGGTAACCATAAACTTCTCTATGTATGATATCTAATCACAGGCATACTCTTGTATCTGCAGTACTCATGTCACCAGTTCAGATACATTTCTGATATCAAATTACGATTGTGTTTGGAGTAAGATTTGGCCTTGGCGATAGAAATTCTACTGTTTAAGTTTGCCGAGATGTCACGGGGGAGGTCACGACTCTGACAGCAGAAAATGGTTGGAAATGGTTGGGCATCAAGGACAGTCATAGTCACATGGAATCAGGCTTTCTCGTTCCTGTTTGGACCAAACCTACAATTAAGTCTGAGGGTGAGTGGTTCTTGGTAGAACCCGAATAGAATAACTGGTGAATGATGTCAACAACCATTTCAGCAGTTTTCCGTTGATGATTAACTTGCCAAGGCTTTCAGCATGTTTGGAGCCTCACCTTGGGAATGGAATTCTGACTAAATACAAGTGGGCACTGGAATCCTTCTGATAAGTAAGTTGTTAGGAACATGCTAACATAATTGATCCTGTTCCAACATACCTCGCACGTTAAAAGTAATCTGGGAGATGGAAGTAAAAGAAAGTGCAGTTTTTAATTTTACTTCCACATAAGTATTTTCCAACTATATCATTTTTCTTTTTCCTCACCTTTTACCATTTTTGTTTCGAGCTTCTCTCAACCACTTTACTGAACTTGCACCAACTTTTGTACTGAGATACCATCTAAAAAAATGCCACAGTCAACAAACACTGTGCAGTGCATCATCCAGAATAAATCTGAACTTCCAATGCTAGCACAATCTCTCAGGGGAACTCCCCTTGTGATATTTAGAGGCAGTTTAGACCAAATGAAACTTAAATTGGTTGTTCATATCATTAGATTTCTGGATACTTTTTTTGAAAAACTGTTAAAAATCTGTAAAATAAATGGAGGTGGACATGCTGAGTTCACTACCATCAACTGGAGCTCTTCAGTACAGAGAATTAAACTCAGATCTACAGCCATCATTGACCCAGTTCATGACAACTGACAACCACTGCCGGACTGTTTGCACAGGGATGATGAAACACAGAATTAACAGAGTCAAGGATTTCAGGTTCTGATTACTTTTCATCAAGATCTGCTTCCAAATGGCAGCTCCAGGTGCCAACAACAGACAGCATCAGGAGCAGCTCCTGATCTTTTCATGAATCCATCACTTTCCGACCAATACTATGATTGATCTGGATAAGACAGAACCAGAACAATCCTGGCAACAGTCTCTACAGGTTGCATTTGCATGCCCTTTACTGTTTCAGGAATAATATTTGACCCCAGCATTCCAACTTTTAAAAGATCTAATGCAGATCAACTTTTAAATTATCTAATGAAACTGCCCATCACCAGAGGACTCAGGAATGAAAAACATTAAGGATCTGCAGAACCCTTTCAGAGTCTGGCTTTTCAGAGACAAGCCCTCTAAATGCTATGCTTGATAATGCAATTATTTCCAGAAGTCACATCTCGCAGGCTTTGTACATAAAAAGCTAATCTTTATGTCTCTTGCACTACAGTTCCCTGAATAGTGTGCCCAACTTTCCAAAAGATGCAATGTCACTCCAGATCATTCTCACAGGCAGATGTTCCAGACTTCACAGTAAACTGAAATAAAGGAGGTTTATGCACAGTAAATCCAGTTTAACCACAAGGATAAAAGGTTTTGGACACCAGCCACACCCCCAATAAGCAAACAAACACTTGACAAATGTCCTGACTCCATAGATGCTACCTGACTCAGAGTTCCTCCAGCATTGTGTGTGTGTTATATGCCAAGGCTACTGAGGACAACATGAAGCAACCTAATGGATGGTACACATATACCAGGAAATTATAGTTGGATATTTACATGCACTGATCTTCCAAATCCAAACATTCATCTACCCCTCCCTCTATCCCACCTACTTGCTGCATTATGGCATCAAGAGAACTTCCACTGTGACTCATTTTCAAACAAAAATTACATGTGGAGTGCCTCAAGGCTTCATACTAGGGCCTCCTCTGTTGAACATATACAGACTTAGTCTAGCTCAAATTATGGTAAGCAACAAAATATCTTACCGTAATTATGCAGAAGCACTCAGATTTTTTTAACAGCGTTATCAAGTGACTATGGTCCCATACAATCACTAAAAAACTGGATTGAACAAATCACTGATTGGATGAGCCAAAATTTCTTTCAGTTAAAAACATATCAGAAATAACTGTTTCTGGTGCCAAAAAGGAATAATTAAAAGTCAGTCAACGCACACAAAATGCTGGTGGAATGCAGCAGGCCAGGCAGCACCTATAGGGAGAAGCACTGTCAATGTTTTGAGTCGAGACCCTTCATCAGAACTAACAGAAAAAAAGAGATAGTATAAGAGATTTGAAAGTGGAAGGGTGAGGGGGAGACCCAAAATGATAGGAGAATACAGGAGGGGTAGGGATGAAGCTAATTGCTGGGAAGTTGATTGGCAAAAGGGATGCAAGGCTAGAGAAGGGGGAGTATCATAGGACGGAAGGCCAAGGGAGAAAGAAAGGGGGAGGGGAATCTTGTGCTCACTTAGAATCCCTGTTGTTACAGACCACTAACCAAGCCTGAAACCTTGGTGTTGTGATGGACTCTGACTTAAATTTTAATTTCCACATTAAGACAATTACAAAGTCAGCCTACTCCAATTTTTAAAACATAGCAAGGGTTAAAGGGCTTATGTCTCAGCAAGATCTGGAAAAACTCGTCCATGCATTTATTTTTGGTAGGCTTGACTTTTTCCACAGTCTTTGTTTAAAAAAAAGCCCTCAGACAGCTGCAGCTCATTCAGAACACTGCTGCTAGTCCTCAGTAAGACAAAGAAAGTAGAACATATCACTCCAGCTCTCAGATCGTTACACTGGCTTCCTGTCCAGAGGATTGATTTAAAATATTCCCACTGCTTTATAAAGCACTGAATGGTCTAGGGCCAAGATACATCTCTGATCTCTTACTGAACCTTCCCGAGGTATTAGGTCACCTGAGGTGGGCCTGCTTACCGTGCCAAGGTCAAAACTAAACATGGTGAAGCAACTTTTAGTTACTATGCTCCACATATCTGGAATAACCTGCCAGAGGATTTTAAGTCTGCCCCAACTTTAAGCTCTTTTAAATCAAGACATAAAACATTTCTTTTTGCTGTAACTTTTACTTAGAATCTCCTGCACTATAACTTACATTTATCATTTTTTATGTGATTTTATTCTCTCATATATTGACTGAAATTTTATGTTTGATTTTTATATCTTGTTCTATGTAAAGAACTTTGAACTGCCTTGAGTTTGAAAAGTGCTATAAAAATAAACTTACTTGTTTATTTCCTCCATTCAGAAACAATATGTGCAATAAATATAACAACACCCAAGGTTTACATCAGGTAGATGGAGCTTGTCAGCCTGGGAAGGCAGTCCATCTAAGAGAGGGAAAACTCTGATTTCAAACCTCCGCTGCCTTACGGCCATACCCACTCATGGGAAATGCTTCAGGAGTAAATCCTGAGGACAAATCCGGAGCTGGAGGCCCTAAGGCAGTCTGACATTGTCTTCAACCTTGTTCTGCCAACTCCTGTGACAACACTGGTGCCAAGCTGTATCAGCCCTTGCCCTTCCCTTGGACAACATCGGTGTCATGGAGAGGGAGACTTGCTGCATGGGCAACTGCCAGTCTTCCATACAATCCTGCCCAGGCCTGCACCCTGGAGACTTTCCAGGCACAGATCCATGGTCTTGCGAGACCAACAGATGCCATACAAGGTTTACATTTAATAAATGAATAAGGAACAAATTCCAGAGGCCCTGATTTGGTTTAGCACATAAAACGTGGAAACACAAAGAAATTTGTTGAATTATAACCAGACAAAAGTTGATTCCAAGGCAGAAGGAGAATACAGTAAATTGGGAGTACAGGAAAGCTTTATATTGTCAGCTTTAAGTTTAACTAGTATCCTTCTCACTCAGCTTAAAGTCACTCAGCCAGTGTGAAAATTGCAGTCCACCTCTCCAACCCAGCAGAGGAGACCTGCACATCAGAGGTGCTGTCTTCTGGACAAAACTATAACAAAGGCAATATCTGCTCTCTCAGATGACTTCAAAATACTGCAGCATTATTGCAAAGAAGAACAGAAGATATTTCCTGTGGGCTGTTCAAATTCATTCCTCAGTTATTCAAATGAGGAAGTGTCTTCTCTCCCTAGACTGTGGTTGAGGTTTGAAACTCATTGCCAGGAAGGGTTGAAGGCAGAAACTATTACCACATTACAACGACTCGAAGTGAATGCAAAGGGCCAAGATCTGCAGTGAAGGGCTAATGGAACAGGGCAAAGGAGCTCTCTCCAAACTGATGAACCAAGCAGCCACTTGTCTCCTATGATTCGACAGAAATTGAAAAATGTCTGCAAAAGAATAAAAACTGATGAAACAGACTATTTGAAGAAATTGATAAAGATCTAAAAATTGTGCGCATTTAATATTTCAGTAATATCTGAGTAATATTGTAAATATACTGTTTGATTAAGCATTCTTTGTTGCTAAAATAACTCATTACTGGTAATATTGTATGTAAAAGTACATCCATGGCAGATGTCAGCACACCACTACATCATATGTGCACACCTCACCGAAAGTAAAAACAAAAGACCCATTCTCCCAAATTCTCATCTTTTTCTTGCAATTAGATTTATGTTTTGGTGTTAAAAAACATAACCGTAGTGACGAGGAGGTTTTAAAGCAAACCCCAGACAACTACCTACATGCAGAAACACAGCCAGATGTTGGGAGTTTTTTCAAAAAGCGCAGTGAGACATTTGAATTTTTTAAAAAGCAGTATGGGTTTTTTGCAAAAGAAGACATCCAAGGTTTTTTGAAAAAGGCAGAAAAGGGAAGAATCCATAGGTTACCACTGCAGGTTCAAAGATGAAGTTTGCAGACAATGTAGCAAAGTGTGTCACATACAAACAGCACATCGGACAGACAAAATAAATCGACTGCTCAGGGAAGAGGAAATGATTAAAAGTCAAGTTGCATTTTCAAAAGGAGCACTCATCTGCATGCTGTTAATGAGAAATCGGATAATGATGAGAGCGACACAGGATTGTGATTTACAGTGTGAAAACTAACAATAGACAAGCAATATGGTTTATACCAGAAGTGGACTGCAAATTAATTAAAATGGAATTGGACACTGGGTCGGTTGTTTCAGTCGTTCCACAAAGTAAGTTTGAACGGCATTTCAAAGATACCGTACCACCCAACCAAGAACTTATACTGGAGAAAAGATAATTCTTGTGGGAATGACATTCATAACAGTGAAATACAACAACAAGCCTCTTTTGGGCTTATATGATGTAAAAACAGGAAGGACAGCATTGTGGGTACATAATTGGCTGAGACAACTACAACTTGAATGTTGATCGACCCGTCATTTGCATGCCAAATCCACCTGCAATAGAGTTGATTGAAAGTGAATTATTGCCAGGTACCAGATGCTGCCAGCGTTCAAGACTGGCATTGGAAGACTCTAACATATCAAGGGTAAAATAGTATTAAATGAAAATGCTGCACCCAAGTTTTGTAAAGCCTGTCCGGTTCCTATACCATCTGTGATAAGTAGCCACAGTGAGCTAACTCGCATGAAGGATTCAAGGTTAAGTGGAGCCCATGGGCAACACCAGGGGTTCAAGTAGCCAAAAAGAATAGGTCTTTTAGGATCTGTGGCAACTTTAATGTCACCATCAACCCAGGACTGAAAGTAGACTAATACCCTCTGCCCAGGATACAGGACATCTTTACAAACCTTTCTGAAAACAAACACGTCAGCAAAGTGGACTTGGCTGAAGCATAACTGCGAATGGAGATGGAAGAAGGATCTAAAGAGTTTTTCACCATAAACACTCAGAAAAGGACCTATCATCATAATAGACTTATTTTTGGAGTAGCAACTGCACCTGCACTCTGGCAAGAAAGCTATGGGCCTGGCCCCGCAAGGCCTCCCAGGCACTGAGTTACCTGGATGACAGGATGAGATTATTGTTACAGGCAAGGATGACAAGGAACATCTCCACAATCTCAAGACAGTATTAAAAAAAAATGGGCTCAGAGCATGATGTAACAGGTCTGAGTTCTTTAAACCAAGTATCTCTTACAGTGATCACACCACTAACGCACAAGATTTACACAAGTGTGCTGAGAAAATTCAAGCAGTAATGGATGCCCTGAGGCCCAGGAACGTGTCACTTTTTTTAGGATTTGTCAGTTATTATTATTGGTTCCCACCAAATCTGTCTACTGTGCTCCACCCCTTGAACTCATTCCTACAGACCAGGAAGAAATAAACAAAGAAGCACGAGGTGGCTTTCAAAAAGGTAAAGGAAATGTTGAGCTCAGACACTATACCCAAACATTCAGATCCACCCCACCCAGTGAAGCCGGTCTGTGATGCCTCACCTCATGGTACAGGTACAGCCATGTCATGTGTTACGAACGATGGAAATGAACGCCCCATAGCCTTTATCACGTTCACATACCACTGCAGAGAAAGAGTTATGCACACATCGACCAGCTTCAATGCACTGTTTGGGATGCCAACACATCCAGAAGATGCCGAGAGCATCTTGGAAAAGAAAGGTGGTGGTCTGTCAGATCACTTCCTGCCGTCCCAAAGCCAACTCCAATAGCCACCACAGAGGCAGTCCCGGAACATGAGATTGTTTCACAGCCTACCAAGCAGTGACCGTCCTCATCAGGAAAGATATTATCCCCCACAAGAGTGAGAAACCCTCCATTGTGGTTAAATCTTCAGGTCTAAATGGGACAATTTAAAGTTTACTATGCTGGGGATGTCTATATTGTATTACATTTCAAACAGCGTACTTGCCCTCAGATGCATTCTATATTGAGTTAGAGTCTACAGCCAAGCAAGGAGGAGTGTCGTGTATTTAATATTTCAATAATATTGTAAACATTGTTTTTTTGCTGTTTAAATAACTCATTTCGGGTTGTATGTAAAAGTTCATGCATGGCATAGACATCGCACCACCATCTGAATTTATTAAGCACAAGAATACCTGGTGAAACGCAAAAGTCTCTGGGGTAACTGCAAGTCTGTGTCTTTGCTATTGCTTTGCTCACACTTGAGTGCTCAGTGGCGGGTGCCGATGCTTTCTTTTGCCAGTGGGGGGAGAAGTTGCTTGCTGCCACTTACACACGGGAGGGAGGGGAACTGGGGGGGGGGGGGAACACTTTAGAGTTCTAATATTTAACTGCCATTCATTCTTTGGGGCATTTCTCTGTTTTCATGGATGGTTGCAAATAAAAGCATTTCAGGATGTATATTGTATACATTTCTCTGACAATAAATTGGACTTTCGAACCTTTGAAAATAATAGGAAACAGTGAAGGTTGGTGGTTGGAGATACCTTGGTGTAACAAGCCATGAAGTGCACGAAATTAACAAAGATGCAGAAAGCAATCAACACATTAGCCGTTATTCAAAGACAGCCAAAATAAATCAGTGAGAAAGTTTTGCCACAATGATACAGGCCCCTTTGAAAATTTGACAGCTCAAGATGAGATTCACTTGCTTTGGAAGTGATGGCTGTGCAGTATAGATTAATCACACTGATACCAAGGTAAAAGACTTGCCCTCTGAGAAGGGGTGGCCTACACATGAAACAAGATGAAAGGTGGTTGCATTGATGGATACAGGGGCTCCATTAATAGGCTGAGAGTTTGTTTCAGAAAAAGGATTTGAGCCGAGGAGAAATTTGTTGACCCTGGAGGTTGTACATCGATGGAATGTATCAAACTGTGCATATCCAGTTGTTGAATGTATTCAAACTAAGATTAAGAGCTTTTGCTGTAATAGGATTGGGAAGGCAAGTCAGAATGTACACAGAAACTTAACCATGTTCTCACTGAATGGTGATGCAATCTCATGGGGCCAATTAACCTATTCCTCTACTTCCTTTTACTTGAGAGGATGGTGAAACTTTGTTTAGCAACATGAATGTGATAGAAGTGCTGAGAGAGCTCATCTCCAGGCAAATTTGACCATTATCACTTTGAATATGGAACCCAATCCACCCCTACTAGCAACGTCTTAAAAATAGAGACCAGAATCCAAATAGAGTCACTGAGTTATGCAGCATGGAAGCTGTCATGTTTTATAACTGTATGGCATAAACAATTATTGAAAGGAAAACAAGAGAGTCGGGAGGTAAGACGTGTTTTTACTTTAAGTGTGGTACCATGCCCTATGCTATTCACACATTTTTACACATGACCTGTAGGGAATAGTTTAAACAAAGAATGCTTAATCAGCACAAGGAGGAGAAAGTCTGCAGATGCCGGAAATCTGAGCAACACACACAAAATGCTGGAGGAGCTCAGCAGGCCAGGCAGCATCTATTTAAAAGAGTACAGTTGAAGGGTCTTGGCCCAAAACGTCGACTGTACTTTTTTTCCCCAAAGATGCAGCCCCATTTGCCAACATTTGCATCACCAAAACTTTCCAAACCATATAACTATCCAACTGTCTTTTTTAAGTCACTATTGTTCTTGTCTCAACCACTTCCTCTGGCAGCTCATCCAAAATAGATACAGACCGTTGTGTAAAAAAAAGTTGTCCTTCAATTGCTCTCCTCTCACCTTAAAGCTATGCCCTCTAGTCCTTGATTCCCTAACCATGTGTAAAGTTACTGACAATGGACAGTCAAAATTTGGGAACAAGCGTATCTCAAGCCTGAGCACTGGAAAGAAGAATTTGGACGAAGATGGTATAGTGAACTATCTAAGAGCAGCAAGGTTTAATGCACACACCATGGTAAATGCAGTGGGCATCAGTCCACTATTACTAAGTGGTGGTGGGTAAGAAACACAGGCAGGATCAAAGTTGATCACTTCACTGGCTGGGTGCTTCAAGATGGAGTGCATCTCTTTTGGCAGCATGTTCCAAAGCAAATTATCTGCCAAGGTCACTACAATCAGACTTTGAACTAAAGTGCCAATTTAACAGCAAATGTGGTTTAGTATACAAGCTGAAGAACATACTAAGAACGGCAATCTGGACGGTAACTAAAGGGCTGACTGCAAGGCAAACTGGCCCCTAGTGTCCACTAAAGCAACTTGCAGCATTTTCATGTCCAGTACTTGAAGCATCGAACTCTCCAAACGGTGACCAGCTGAAACAGGAGCAAGTAAGCTTTGTGATGTTGCTTTCCAGGAGGCTCAAAGAAGCTGAAAAACATCACAAGGCATTGCTGGACATGGTAAACACTGCAACATGCATCCAAAATTTCAAGAGAATTAAATCAAAAATGAGATGAGCACTGTGTAACTGACATTTACAGGGACCTCCAGACAAGAGGTTCAGGCCTTGCCTAAGCAAGGTAGGGGAGGAGAGAAACAATGAGATAAACAACAAGGCAAAGCAGCAAAAGAACAAGACGGATTCCCTTTCCCGCTTTCCTGCATGAGGTAAAGGTCAGCCCTCTTGTCTGGAGGTCATTTGCAAGAACCTTCAATCCAATATTCAGGGAACAATCCACCAGTCAGAATCCTCCATCCTTTCAGAAAAGGGTTGTGTGGAATCCATAATGCTGCTTCAGAAATAAACCACATCCTTTCAGCAAATTTATACTGCAGTACTGAACCATTAGGACGAAATTAAGTGCTGAAACAATAATTTCCAACAGTTAAGTCTTTTGAACAGAAGACCCTTATACAAAATAACCACACTCCATCAACCTACCCTGGGCACATTTTGAAAACCATCACTTCCTATTTTACTCAGTATAAGCATTTTCAAAAACAAATCACCAAGAATGTTGAGAAATGCCAAGACAGTCCATAGGCGCAGGTCGTGGTCTTTGTCAGAGCATCCAACAAAATGAGGACCATCAAAAATTCAGAGAACTCAACACGAGGTGAGCACTGTACAAACGTCAGTCACACAAATTCTAGATCAAACTACGCACATTTTCCAGATTAGAACATGTTTCAAAACTGAAAAATATTATTATCCACATTAAACGTGTCATTGATCCATTTACATCAGCTTTCCCTCATCAGCAAAGAGCTTCAACCACTATTCCCCCAGGTACATGTTCACAAATGGCATTGCTGCTCTGTGGGATAACACTGATAAATCAGTGGATCTTGTCTCATCTGTCATCATTATATCCCCACAAATCATGGAATGCAGTTCAAAACAAAACAGACGTACTACCTACTTTTGAGCAATCATTCAATTCTAGCAGAGACAATAACTTAATTGGACCAATTTTCACTGTTATTCTCATTGGCACAAAAATAAGTTCCCCATTCTCCCCCAAGCAGGACAACATTACAATTTTAATACAAGTCTCTTGTGCAGCCAGTCTCCATCAGTTTGCTATCAACCACAACCCTGATCCAGTGTTGTAAATTTTCTGGAGTTTTGAAGCATTTCCCCATTTGGTAATAAAAATCCAAATCATGTGCTAAATTCTTTTAAAAAATACATTGCAGATGAGTTTCTATTTCCAAAAAATCTGTTACACATAACCAGTTTAAGGGAAGTCCCCAGCAGTGATTGTCATTGCCATTATGACTGCACCACCAGATGTTATGACAGGTGCTTGGTAACGGGTACTTAATAAATCCCTGGGCTGACCTCTGATATCATTACTGGTCACATTGCTGAATCCCGAGATAGCCAACAAACTGAGCTGAATGAAAAGGACTGAAACGTATGAAAGGTTATTCACCATCTCAATACAACAAACAAAAATCATGCAATTCGGATCATGGGATGGGAACCAGAAAGGGCTAATAATGCAGTGACTGAACAGCCAAGGTTTGGCTTATTGAAGGTTGCAGTGGGTGTGGAAAGAGCTGGGGGATTGAAGGGGAACTCATTAAGCAGTGTGCTGAGTCAGAAAAGCTGGTGATGGATTTGAGAATCTACCCTGAGCAAAAGAATAACTTAAATTCACCCAGCAGGAAAAACGAGAACTGTCACATTTAAATGTGAAGATTATTTAACTAAGCGTGCACAATTGTTATTAAATACAAGTTTCCAAGCAAGACAGTACTACACTCTGTAAAATTTGAGCACTGTATACCTGTGATTACTTAAAAGGTGTATTTGTACCATCCTCATAAATACATAGGAAATGGAATTCTGAGTGGCTGCTGAAAACTGCCTTTCACTCTCCGCCTCAGAATTAACATGCAGAAAGCAGCATGATACGTGGTAAATACTTACTGCAGAAAGCCGTCTTGTCTGTTACAGCCCCTCAATAAATAGTATTCGCACCTTCTCTGACACTGAAAATTATCTGTACTAACAATGAAGTGTTACACTCCTTTGCAGTGTAATGACAATTTTTTAAATACCTACTTATCCCCAAATTTCTTCCTATCCTCAATAGTTTTGCTTTCTATTTCTCTATACTGACAGTGCCTTGTACAAGTATTCTGCTCCCCAACCCTTTGTTCACATAAAGAGTATTACAACCAGGGATTTTGATCAATTTAACTGAGAATTTTTATTTGTGAATCACAAGCTCCTCTTTTCACAGCGGAGCCAAACAAAACAGGGAAAATTGTAAAGCATGAAAAACTAAAAAATCAAAAACAAATGTCAGCAAATCAAAAAAAAAATCATCCTCCTTTGCTCAGTGCTTAGTTGAGCCACCTCTCTCAACTATTACCAGCAGTAGACTTTCTGGACAAGTCTGCCAATTAAATTTGCAGATGATGCTACACTGGTTGGCTTTATCTCAAATAATAACAAGGCAGCCTGCAGAGAAGTCAGCACCTTGACACAGTGGTGTCAAGAAAACAACCTCTCCCTCAGTGTCGTAAAAACAAAGGAGCTGGTTGTGGACTACTGGAGGAATGGAGTCAGGCTAACCCCTACTGCCATCAAAGGATCTGGGGTTGAGAGGGTGAACGGCTTCAAGTTCCTTGGTATACACATCAACTAGGACTATATTTGGCCTGGTTAAAAAAGCACAGCTGCACCTCTTCCACCTCAGACTGGTGGAGAAATTTGGCAACAGTCCCCAAATCCTAAGGACTTTCTACAGGGGCACAATTGAGAGCATCCTGACTGGCTCCATCACTGCCTGGTATGGGAACTGTAATTCTCTCAATCGCAGGACTCTGCAGAGAGTGGTGCAGACAGCCCAGCACATCTGTGAACGTGAACTTCTCACTACTGAAGACATTTACAGCAATGGATGCTTAAAACAGGCCCTGAGGATCATTGGGGACCCGAGTCACCCCAACAACAAACTGTTCAAGCTGTTACCATCCCGGAAACGGTATCGCAGCATAAAAGCCAGATCAACAGGCTCCAGGACAGCTTCTTCCACCAGGCCATCAGACTGATTAATTCATACTGACACAATCATATTTCTAAGCTATATTGACTGTTCTGTTGTACATCTTACAGTACGAACTATTTATTACAAATTACTATAATTTGCACATTCAGACTGAGACATAACAAAGATTTTTACTCCTCGTGTATGTGAAGGATGTAAGAAATAAGTCATATCAATTCAATTATTAGCTTTGCACAATGTGATGGAACAAGATTTTCCCATTTCTCCTTGCAAAATTGCTCAACCTGTGCCAAGTTAGTTGGGGGTGGCAGTAGACAGCAATCTGAGGTTTTGCCAGAGATGTTCAGTCGGGTTAAGGTCAGGACTCTGACTGGGCCACTCAAGGAGATCAATTTTCTTCATTTGAAGCCACTCCATGGCTGCTCTGGCAGTGTGCTTTGGGTCGTTGTCCTGCTGAAATGAATTTGCTCCCCAGTATGAGCTTTCTGGCAGAGGCCAGCAGGTTTTCTTTAAAATCCAGGATTTCTCTGTATTTAGCAGCATTCATCTTCCCATCAATCCTGACCAGATTTCCAGTCCCTGCTGCTGAAAGCATCCTGATAGCATGATACTACCTCCACCATACTTTACAGTAGGGATGGTGTTACCTGGCTGATGTGCAGTATTAGATTTACATCACACCAAGTGTTGAGGTCAAAAGGTTCCACTTTAGTCTCATCTGACCACAAGTCCATCTTCCACATCTTTACAGTGCCTTCTAAGTGGCACATTGCAAAGTCTTATGGGCAAGAATGTGCTGATTTGTTTAACTAGAACTTCTTCCTTACCACTCTCCCATAAATATGCTTTTTGTGCAAAGCCTTAGAGATAGTGGAACCATGAACTTTATCTCCAATTGCAGCCAAATACTTCTACACTTCACTTGGAGTTACGGTAACCTCTCTTACAAGTGGTATTCTTCGTTGGTGATTAAGTTTAGAGGGTAGCCTGACCTAGGCAGTGTGGCTGTGATTTAATATTTTTTCACAATGGACTGCACTGAGCTCCAAGGTATGTTCTATGCCTTTGAGATCGAATTATACACTTCCCCAGATTTGTGTTTCTCTATCATCATTTCCCTGACTTGTCTTGAATGCCCTTCTGTCTTCATTTTGGTTTGGTCTGTTGAAAACCTACCATACTGTTGGACCTTACACAGAGAGAGGGGATATTAAAGAGAATATATCCTCATGAATTCAGTGAAAACAGGTCTAATTTTCCAATACAGGTTTTCCCCGCTATCCGAAGGTAGAGTGTTCCTATGGAACCATCTGTAAGCTGAAATGTCGTAAAGCGAAGAAGCAATTATCATAAATTAATATGGGAAAAATTTTTGAGCGCTCCCAGACCCAAAAAATAACCTACCAAATCATACCAAATAACACATAAAACCTAAAATAACACAAACATATAGTAAAAGCAGGAATGATATGATAAATACAGTATACAGCCTAAATAAAGTAGAAATATTGTATGTACGGTGTAGTTTCACTTATCAAAATTGGGAAGACAACGAGCTGAAATCGAATTGGAGAAAAAAAATTTACACTTACACCCATGTGCACATACACACCTACGCACGTACATGCATGCGCACACAACTGCACGCACAAGGCTTCACAGTCACAGTAGTCTTTCTCGGGTAAACACACGTATAAAGCGGGCGTCTTTTTTTTCCGTAAAAGCGAAAATCCTCTTTGGTTAGTGAAAACAGGTACTAATGTAAGTCTTTCGTAACAACGAGCTGACGTAAAGTGAACGTTCGAAAAACGGGGACCACCTGTATCCGCCAATTTTCTGCATCAACAAATTGGCTGAGTTGGGATGGTAATATACAGTATTACACCTGAGGAAAGTTAGCACAGGGGATGAATACTTTTTCAGCCTCTCAATTTTGGGTTTTATTGTTAGTAAATTGTTGACAAGTTTTGAAATGTTTCTTTTGAATTTGACATGATGCACAATGTTTTGTGGATTAGCTCAAAAAATCCTACTTCAATACATTTTAAATTTAGAAAAATGATTTAGTAAAATGTGAAAACAGTTGTGGGGACTGAATACTTTTTCAGGGCACTGTAACTTGATAAAGATTAAACCACTAGAATTTCTAATTTCTTCACTCCAAAAGGCTTCCATGAACAATCATTAGTTCATATTTTCAGGAAAGCACTGTGAAAAGAAATGAGTAAAATAAAATTGCGTTCTAAGTGATTTTACAGCAGAACCTGCTGAGGGCAATGTGACCTCATGTGAAGTAGCATCTTTTAAACATTAGGTGTGAAGTGAAACAAAGCTATACACAAACCAATGTTTGAAATACTAAAATAAACACAGAGACTAAACACTGAACTTCTATTCACTGGAAATAAATTAATCTTAATCCCAGTCAACAATACTGAACCTGTGCCTTTGTGCAACTACAGCAAACATAGTACCGTTTTACATTTCAAATGTACTCAGAATTGTTCTGGGGATATGAAAGGTGCAACAAAAAATAGCTACTCTTAGGACTAAGAGTAACGTCAGAGCTCAATCCTACCGCATACATTCACACAAAGCCAATCTAGGCTCAAGTTATCCCTGTCACTGCTGACAGTTGCCACACTGTTTCACACTAAAACTATTTTGGCAAGCTGACCAACACCTGGCTAACCACCTGAATTTTCAGTCCCTCCCGAGACGGTACACCTTGGCTACACTGGATACTTCAAAATGCACTGAAGCCTCCTCTGACAGCCACTCCTGAACAGTGAGCTCTGCCACCTAGAAGGGAAACGGCAACATCTCAAGAGGAGACTTCGTTCTCAAAAGGAACACATCACTGTGATTCACACGTAAAGCATTGCTACATCATTGCCAAAAGGTCAAAATCCTGAAGTTGATTTATCCTCATGACAGGAGTACCTGCACAGGAACTGTTTGGGTTCAAGAAGCAACAGACAATCTGCTGGTGGAACTCAGCTGGTCAGGCAACATCTGTGGACTGAAAGGGACATCTACATTTTGGGTTGAGACCCTAATAGGCTCCAAAGAGCAACTATGTAGAGTTATTGCATGCCAAGCTTGGCTATATTACATTGGAGAACACAGTAAGGCAAGGCTGAATACACAATACAGTGTCAAGTAATTGAGAAGTGAGGGCCAGTTTCCTTTGTCACTCTGTTCACTCCAGGTGACAGGCTTCTCAAGCAGGGCATGTGGGGTAGGGAAAGGGTTACTGGCTGGGACAGGCGTTGGGGTCAAGGATGCTGTTGGCCATTTAATCGTATTCTCAGAAAATGTTCAGCCTTTTGGGCACCGAAAGATCCCAAAGTGCATTCTCACCAGGTCCCTGGTTTCAGTGGCCTCAATCACAATCGGAATCAGGTTTACTATCACTAGCGTATGTCATGAAATATGTTGTTTTGTGGCAGCAGGACATTGCAACACATAATGGTAGAATAACTAAATTACAATATATAAACAATTAAATTCAGGAAGCAATGCAAACAGAGAGCAAAAAAAAAAAGAAAACAGTGACATAGTGAACATGGGTTCATTGTCATTTAGAACTCTGATGGTGATGTGGAAGAAGTTGTTCCTAAAATATTGAGTGTATGTCTCCTGTACCTCCTCCTTGATGATAGCAATGAGAAGGGGGAGCATCCTGGGTGATGGGGTTCTTTAATGATGAATGCTACCTTTTTGCAGCATCACCTTTCAAAGATGTCCTCAATGGTGGGAAGGCTAGTGCCAATGATGCAACCGTTTGCAACATGCTGCAGCTTTTTATGATCCTGTTCCGTGGCCCCTCCACACCAGACAGTGATGCAATCAGTTAGAAGGCTCTCTACACCTGTAGAAATATGCCGAGTCTTTGGTGATTTACCAAGTCTCCTCAGACTCCTAATGAAGTATCACCATAACCTCTTTGTAAGTGCAGCAATATGCTGGGCCCAGGATAGATCCTTAAGAGATCTTGATACCCAGGAACTTGAAACTGCTCACCCTTGCTGCTGCTGACCCCTCAATGAGGAACTGGGTGTGTTCCCTTGACTTCCCCTTCCCAGTCAATTTCCATGGTTTTACTGACGTTGAGAGTGAGGTTGTTATGACACCAGTCAACCAGCTGATCAACCTCACTTATGTATGCCTTTGCGTCACCATCTGAAGTTCTACTAACTGTATTGGTGTCATCAAATTTTTAGATGGCACTTGAGCTATGCCTAGCCACACAGTCCTGGGTGTAGAGAGGCTAGAGCAGTGAGCTAAGCATGCATCCTTGAAGTGCACCAGTGTTGACTGTTAATGAGGAGATGTTATTTCCAATCTGCACTGACTGAGCTCTCCCAGTGAGGAAGTCGAGGATCCAGTTGTAGAGGGAGGTACAGAGGCCCAGGTTTTGGAGATTGTTCATTAGTACTGATGGTATGATTGAGTTAAACGCTGAGCTGTAATCAATAAACAGCAGCCTGATGCAAGCATTGCTGTTGTCCAGGTAATTCAACGCTGAATGGAGAGCCAGTGAGATTGCATCCGCTGTAAACATATTGCGGTGATAGGTAAATTGCAACGGGTCCATGTCCTTGCTAGGTAGGAGTTGATTCTGGCCGTGACGAACTTCTCAAAGCACTTCATCACATTACATATGAGTGCAACTGGGTGATAGTTAATTGAGGCAGCCATCCTGCTTTCTTGGGCTTTTGGTATAATTTTTGGCCTTTTAATGTAGGTGGGAACCTCTGATAGCAGCAGTGAGAGATTGAAGATGTCTTTGAAAGGTCACGCCAGTTAGTTGGTTCATTGCCCTACCATGTACACCATCAAGGCCTGACGCCTTGCGAAGGTGCACCCTTATTTAAGATGTTCTGACGTTGGCCTCTGAAACAGAGATTACAGGGTCACCAGATGCTGCAGGGATTCACACAGGTATAGTTTTATTCTCTCTTTCAAAGTGTGCATAAAGGGCATTGAGCTCATCTGGGAGTGAAGCATCACAGCCATTCAAGATGTTAGGTTTCACCTTATAGGTACTCATAGCCTGCAAACCTGCCAGAGCTGATGTACATCCAATTCCGTCTCCAACCTCAATCAGGGGACCACTACATTGAGCACCTCTGCTCCATCCACGAAGTGCAGTATCCCCAGTGGCCAACTATTTTAATTCCTATCCCCATTCCTGTTCCAGTATGTTGGTCCATGGCCTCCTCTTCTGCCACAATGAGGCCGCTCAGGTTGGAGGAGCAACACTTCATATTTTGTCTCGGTAGCCTCCTGTAATTTTTCATCCTTCCCTTTCCCCTTCTATTCCTCATTCTGGCCTCTTAGCTCCTCCTCCTCCTCACCTACCTTTCACTTCCCCCTTCCCCTTCTGCTATGGTCCACTCTGCTCTCCCATCAAATTTCTTCTTCTCCAGCCCTTTATCTTTTCCACCTATCACCTCCCGGCTTCTTCCTTCATTCCCACCCACCTGGCTTTGCCTATCACAAGCCAGATTGTCGTTCTTCCACTCCTCCCACCACTTTATTCTGGCATCTTCCTCCTTCCTTTCCAATCCTGATGAAGGGTCTTGGCCCAAAACATCAATTGTTTATTCATTTCCATAGATGCCACCTGATCTGCTAAGCTCCTCCAGCATTTTGCATGTGTTGTTCAATTGGAATTGTTTTTAAGCTCTTAAAACAGACTTCTGTAGGTTGTACCTGGATTACTTGTTCTGATCTGGATCATTGGACTTGAATGCCACAGACCTAGCCTTCAGCAGTCTACAAATCTCCTGATTCATCCATGGATTTTTGTCTGGGTATGTCCGGTATGTTCTCAAAGGCACACACTCGGCCACAGGTCTTGATGAAGTCAGTGACAACTATGGCATATTCATTCAGATTCAAAGATAAGTCCCTTAATATTGTCCAGTCCTCTCACTCAAAGCAGTCCTATGATCACCCATCTGCTTGATGATACCTTTTTGGTCCTCACCAGTGGTGCTGCAGTCTTCAGTCTCGGCCAACATACCGGGAGTAGAAGTACAGCCAGGTGATCAGACTTCGCAAAGTGCAGACATGGTATGGCACAGTATGCATTCTTGATAGTGGTATAACAGTGGTCAAATGTGGTAGCTCCTCTAGTTCCACAGGTGAAATGTTGGTGCTAGTTGTTCAGAGACTTCTTCAAGCTGGCCTGGTTGAAATCCCCTGCAATGATAGGGAAGATACTGGGGTGGGCTGTTTCGTGACTGCTAATCACAGTGCTCAACTCCTCCAGTGCCTGCCAGACATTGGCCTGAGGTGGAATGTACACCACTACCAGGATGATAGCACAAAACTTCCTCAGCTGATAAAATTGATGACTCTTGAACTCCAGATGTTCCAGGTCAGGTGAGCAGAATTGAGACAGAACCATCATGTCTGTGCAGCACGATGGGTTAATCATGAAGTGTACTCCCCCTCCTCTACCTTGAAAAGACTCAAATGACCTCACTTTGCAGAGAATGGTGAAGCCATCAGGCTGTGGCGCTGCATCTGAAATGGTAGCGATGAGCCATATTTGCAAGAAGCCAAATATACAGCAATCCCTGACGTCCCTCTGGTACTGCAATCTTGCTCCGAGATCTTCAATTTTCCTTTTCAGTCCATACATTCACCAGCAGGACAGTCGGGAGTGAGGGTCTGAGTCTTCTGTGTTTCAATCTTACCTGTAGACCAGCATATCTTTCCAGTTTCTGCTTTCTTAAAGGGGAACTGCATTTCTGACCCAAGTCTGTCGTCTGGGGTCAAATGATTTGAAGGATTGATTTTAAAAACATCTTAAAATGATGTTGCTTACTGAAGTAAAGATGGCTGTGACTGTGGTTTTCAGCTGTACTGGTCCTAAACAGAAACATTTAATGATTCCCGTCAGAGCTGTACGCAAAATCACCATCATTTTGGGATTGATACCAAGGGCTTAAAGATAAAAAGTGGTGCAGCAATTTGCAAAGGTGATCTAGACCTTGAGGAATTTGCAAAATAAGGATAGAAGAGCACCAAACCCTCCTGAAAAGTAAATTATTGCACTTTGGAGGGCATTTGACCCACTGAATCTCTTCAGCTTTTGCAGTCTGTTTCAATTTCCCTCTGTCTGACAAATGATTTTTATACAAAGACTTAATTAATGGTAAGATTATGTCTATATGCCTTTAAATTTTAGAATTGACTCAGGCATTATATGTATATAAAGAATGATACTGGACTGTAAATGTTTATATAAAAACATTCAAGTCACCATATTGTCCTAAGAGCCTGTACGTATTAAGCACCCATGTATAGAGGCCCACAGTCTTTTAAAAGGAAACACATTCTTCTAAAAAGAGTATCCTGATTAACAACACAAGCAGGAAAGGCAATTTTGATGACTAGGTAATACACACAAGATGCTGGAGGAATTCAGTAGGCCAGGCAGCATCTATGGGAAAGAGTGCACTCAATGGGCCGAGACCCTTTGGCAGGACTGGAGAAATAAAGATGAGGAGTAGAGTTAAAAAGTGGAAGGAGGGGAGGGAGAAACACAAGGTGCGCGTTGCCTGGATCTCCTGCAGATCTTCTCTTGTTGATGACTGTGTGTGTGATTTTGTGTATGCTGGCATTGGTGGTGAGAACCCATTCACACCGTGAATCATTACTATGTTCTTTCTGGCAGTTTAATACAATTGAAAAACTTCCTCATCTCCAGTAAAACCCCAGTGATCCAGCACAAGGCTAACTTTGGTGTGCCTGACAATTGGAGGCCATTTATTTTAAAAGCCAACATTTTTAAATTCACATTATTCAGATGTTACGCAGTATTATAACACACTTCCTAGTGGACCTGGTAAGTTTAAGAGTAGCACAGGAAGTTGGCACGCAGCCAGTGAAAGTGGTGTGCCAGAGGCTAAAGCATCAGGATTTTATAAAGAGCGGGACAGCGGACTACCAGAGTATGTCACCAGGTTACTTTTGTTTTGTTCTCTGACATACTTGTTTGAATTTGGAGATCAAGCTCAGAATTCTTGACTGAAAATTCTGATGATCACATAATCAGGGTGTCAAGTGGACATTCAAATCAGCATTCAAATTCACTCAAAACATAAGTTATTAAATTCTGATAGCATGGCATGCATCATCATTGTTGATAAACAGCCTGAAACAAAGATCAACATGTTACACCAGGCAAATCCCAGAATAGCACTAAATACAATGAATAACAAAAGTAACTGAATAGATTATGTAAACAATGATGACCCTGTTAATATAACAACCATTGTAATGGTCACATGTAGCAGTTAGCCTATTTTCACAATTCACAGCTTACAAGCTAACTGTAACAAATTACAATGGAGATATGTATTACAATGACGATACGGCGTGGCATTCTGAGCTTTGTGCTCCGTGGAATACGAAGTCTGTATTTCGATTCAAATACTATATTTAACGTTTATTTTGACGCTGACAAATTACATCTGTCACAGTCAACTAACTGCAACCCCTCGTGATCTTCACAGATACTTTCCCCAAATCATCACCAGCTAGTGAATCATTTCCAGATTTGAGATAAGTGTGAACTTCGTGCCATTCAGTTAATTGGATGGTCATCGCCTCTTCCTTCTCTGTTCAATCCTTAAAAGACCATTCATTTCTACATGTGAAAGATGCAAAATGCCCTGGCAGAGCTCAGAGCCGTTGACTTGCAGCAACCTTCAGACAGCATAATTGGTATGATTTTCAAGAGAACCAAAGCCAATTGCCATGTACAGTATTTTAGCTTCATTTCCTGACGTTTGTTCCTTACATCTTTTTTTAAAGCCAAGGTCGCCACTCCAGTCTATCCTTTGTCAAGTACCCATGACGTAACACTGCCTGGTGTCTCTTGTAGCAAAGTCTTTCTTTAAATGATAATGGTTGCAGTACATCACAGACACAAGAGGTTCTGCAGATGCTGGAAATACACACAATGTGCTGGAACTCAGCAGCATCTATGGGTAGGAATAAACAGCCAATGTCACTGGCTGAGACCCTTCATTGTGGCCGGAGAGGAAAGGAGAAGGTGGCAGAGGGGAAGTAGTACAAGGTGGCAGCTGATAGGTGAAACCGGAAGAGCGGGAAAGGGTGAAGAGCTTGGAAATTGATAGCTGGAAGAGATAGAGGGCAGGAGAAGGGGGAATCTGATAGGAGAGGGTAGAAGACCATGGGAGAAAGAAGGGGGAGGAGAACCAGAGGGAGGTGGTGGGCACGAATAAAGAGGTGTGAGAGGCAAACAAGAGTAGGAATGATGAAGGTGGGGGGACAGAGGGGTGGTAATTACTCAAAATCAAGACATTGATGTTCAAGCCATTAAGTTGGAGGCTACCCAGATAGAATACAAGATGTTGCTCCTCCAACCTGACTGCGGCCTCATCACAGCCATAGACTGACAAGTTGGAATGGGAGAGGGAAGCCGAACTGAAATGGGTGGCCACTGGAAAATGCCACTTCTTGTGGCAGACAAAGTGAAAGTGCTCGACGAAGCAGTCTCATCAATATACAGGAGGCCACACTGGGAGCACCGGACACAGTAGATGACCCCAACAGACTCACAGGTGAAGAGTCACCTCACCGAGGAGGACTGTTTAGGGCCCTGAATGGCAGTGAGCGAGGAGGTGTAGGGGCACATGTGGCAATTGTCTAGCTTACAAGAGTAAGTGCCGGGAGAAAGATCAGTCAGGTGGGTGAGTGGACAAGGGAATCATGTCAAGGGCAATCCCTGTGGAAAGTGGAAGGTGAGGGGGGAGGGAAAGATGTGCTTGGTGGTGGGAACCCATTGGTGGTGGAAGTTACTGAAAGTATGTGCTGGATGTGGAAGCTGTGGGGTGGTAGGTAAGGACAAGAGGAACTCTTTCCCTGGTGTGATGGCAGGATCACTTGTAGAGACTGTGACAAGAACTACATTGGCTGGACAGGGCACAAACTCTCAACTCGTTTACAGGAACACAAACTGGCAGTACAGAGACATGATCTACTGTCGCCAATCTCAGTACAGGAACACTAGGGAGGACACCACTTTAACTGAGATACCTCACCACAGAGGCTCTGGCGCAGCCAAACACGAAGCCAGCACAAGAATTTCAATTTCTCTGATTCTCTTTTGAAAAGTCTGTAAACAAATATATTGAAATAGACGTCATCTACAAACCCCGAGCCAAAGAAACGCAAGCCAGAGTTCAAAGGTCAACCGAAGAGGTAGGCAATCAGGACCGATGCGAGCAAACAGGGGCCGACATAAACACGAACACTCCCAGAGAGAAATATCAACAACTGTGCACTGAGGATGTCACATCGATTGGCGGTGAAATGTCTGCAAGCTAGTTGCCAAACACCACAACATCCAATGCCTCAACCCGAGCTACCAACACTCACCACCATCCTAATGTGGATGTGTTTTTCAGAAGGAAAGCCCCTCAACTCACAGATCTGTTGCAGCAGCTACTACAACCTCAGCCTTATTGGCTCACTTCAGTGGCTTCCTGCATTGCTTTTCCTCTTACTTTGAATGAAGTAAGCTAATTACTTTGTTGTTTCTAATCTAACTGAACATTTCCTCCATCTAATAAATAGGCTTTTCCATTAACTCCAAACTCTTCTCCAGTGCGGTGATTCCATCCATTTTTGGAAACTCCGTTAAGATATGACATGAAGCTGCTTGAAAGGTAACTGGAGATCCCCCTCAATCTAACCACAGTTACTAATGAACTGTAAACATCCAATGATTGACTCCCTCACCACCCACACTCCAATTTTTTTCCCACTGCTCAGGTTGTGAAGTTTTAAAAGCAAAACTTGAAACCTGCACTCATACCTGTGGTGTGTGGAAATCTGCGGTGGGAGTGAGGGGAGGCCACAGCACTGGAGAGAAAGAATGGAGATAGAGACAACTGGAATGTGGGGATCAATCTGACAGCAGGGCAGAGAGTTCAGTGGTAAACACAGGAGGAGCCATACTGTGAAGGGCAGTCTGGCAGCAGAAACCAGATTCAACCATGCAATGGAGAGGTCTGTCTGTCACCAGGGCAGCAAAGATCTGCAATCGAAAACAACATGGCAAATTGAATGTGGCCCAGCTTAGAACAACTCTGTATAGGACTAAGATGGTACACTTTAACTGTCATACAAGTTGCTCATCACCAACTATTTTTGGCTCCTTAGAAATATTTTTCTGACAGCACTTCTTTGACAAATGTGTTTACTTTATTTCCGATTACCCCTAGATATGTTTAGTCCCAATGATGAAGCAGAGTTTGAAGAAAATTAAAATTTTATTTCATGTTTTAAAAGCCATACACTGCTGAACTAATCCCAATTATGTTAGGCTGCAATGTAATATTTCTGACTCAGTATTTCAGTGGCCAATAAAGTGAGAAAGCTGGATTTAACAAGATGTACAAAACATACCTTAACTTCTCCAAATGTTTTGACTCCTAAATAATTTTCAGCTGATAGTCCTCCAAATCTGACCTCAACATCCCTATTTCATTGTAAAACACCCTTGGTATTAACCTTCTTGGCTTTCTAACAAAAGCCATCAATCTCTTTCTTAGAAAAGGTTCCATTTAACCAAGCTTTTTGTCAACAATTCCATCTGGGTCTTAGTGTAAAGTCCATTACTCTTTCTTTGAAATTCTTCCCCTCTTTATAAAACTTCTGAAGTTTTGGAAATGATATCAAGCAAGGTGCCAATAAAAATCAACACAGAGCTTGCAGGAATGACGCATTCAGGGAGAATTTCACCTTACTTCCCATGGGAAGATGTGTCTCCACTGTGTCTGTATCAGAATGTGACCATCTACCAATAATGTTTAACTCCAAAAAAATTGCTCTTAATGACAGGGATCCAGAAATCATTTTCTCAGCATTTCAACAAATAATTTCAGCTTCACCTAAACTTCATATTGTAAAATGAGGATTAACACTAGTACCCCAAAATTGTGCACGAGGCAGAAATGTGGAAAGGTGGACTTAGTTCACAGCCTTTAACATACAGAAATAGAAAAGATTAATGTAAAAAAAAGACTATAAACTGGCTCTGAATGCAGCATGAATAACTTTAGTTAGCATTAAAAATATGCACAATACTGTGTAAAAATCTTGGGTACACTAGGTTATTTATATGGTTTCAGATGATACGGCCTCCATAAAGACTTGATCTCAACATCACTGAAGCTGTGGCAGATTACCTGAAGAGACAGAAGTGAAACAACCAAAGTCTGCAGAAGAACTGTAGCAAGTTTTCAAAGATTCTTGGAACAATCTACCAGCCGATTTTCTTACAAAACTCATGACCATGTACTTCAAGAAAATTGATGCAGTTTTAAAGGAAAAGGGTAGTCACACCAAATATTGATTTGATATTTTAATAGTTTGCTATACTTTATAGTAATTGTTTGATATTTAGAAACTTTTCAATTCATTACTTTTGAAGGCATCTTCACTTTACAGCATGTTTTTAAACAGGTGCCGAAGACTTTTGCACAGTACTGTGCATCTTCAGTTGTGAGGTGCCTGCCGCAGGTTGTCCTTGTTACTGAAGCAGAGAGAAAGGCAGGGATCATTGCTGATCAACAAGCCACAAGCTTCATACCAAATAAGGCTATTGCTCCAACAAAGACAGCTCTCCATCATCATCCTGACTGCAGTCTACGTCTCCCCTCAGTCAGACGTCAAGACAGCACTTGAGGCACAAGGTGCCATTATCATTAAAAGTGAAATGGCGAACCCCCAACACCTGTCACATCTTTATAGGGGACAGGAATCACACTCGCCTGAAGAGGTCTCTGCCCACCTACTATTTGCAGTTTGAGACACAGAACATGTCCTGCCACCATGGCCTCTACCCATGGGCCCAGGCTTGCCTGCAACTCGCCTCTACCCATGGCCGGGCCCAGGCCTGCTCGCAACATTCCTGTACCCATGCCCAGGCAATGGGAGGGGAAGCTGGCCACCACAACCCCATAAGAAATGCTGACACATCCCCTGCCAATGCAGAGGCCCCAACAAAGACAGAGACGGAGATTAAGCCCAGGACTGAGAAAAAGCCATCCACCTAGAACTCCCAAACCCCAACCACAAGCCCCTCCCCAAGAGGAGTCAACAAAAGAGTGAATGGCAGATGGACAGGCTGTGAAAAGGAAGATCTCACGAGACAATGACAAGACAAGAGATACCGGGCTTATCAGAATAAAAGTAATGAGAAGAAAAAGGTCACACAACTGAACGGTAGCAGCAACCTCTCCTCACCAGAGGATGAAGTAAATATGGAAAACCAACAGACAGAGAAAGCATCAAAGCAGAGGGGGGACAAAGAGTCAGAGAGCTCACAGACAAATACAAGCAAGGGGATATTCAGCTTGTCACCTACCCCAACCTCCCTGGTTTCCCATTCTGACACAACCCAGTTCAAAGAACAGAAATCCAAACAGAATCACAGACAGATCTCTCCCCAGCATCACAATTCCGAGTAGCCGAGTCCAAAAACAGTCAGGTAGTTCACCAAGGCATTCAGTGTGAGAGCTCAGGTTAATTGACTATATATTCGTGATCCCTTAATTCCAAAAGCTATGGAGAATAAAAACTGGCATCTCTAAACACTCGCACTGTGCAATGCGTTAACATCTTGCAATGCATTACCATGGTCAAGGCAGTTGTGACTTTGCTGTAAGAGTGTGGGCTGCCTCATCTTTGCAGCTATCGGAGGTGGTCGCAATGGTGGTCCCAAGGAAAATCTATGTGGCCAGTGGGAGGAATAATAATCACAAATCCTGGGTATTCTGGGAGGCAACTTGTCATTCACTAAAGTCAATGAGCTGATGAGTGAGCAGCTCTTGTGACTGATATAGGGTAACACTCCACTCCACCTAATCAATATCCACACCTCACGCATGCTGAGGGAGTGTCGAGCTGCCCTCCACCAGCTCCCACCCGCCGATGATGACAACGTCCCAACCAGTCATTCTGGCCAGTGACCTCAGCTGCATCATTGATGGCTGGACAATCAGGCAGTGCAGACAGAACAGTGAAGTGCAGCCCAAGATGCTGGAAACAGCTAAAGATGCAGAGTTTGCAATGCCTTCAGTGCCCCTGCAGGTGGAGCTGAGCTGAAACACACTTGGACCAATGGGATTTCTTATTTATGTCACATGGAATACTCAAAATAAAGCTGAATTCAGGAAGCTACCACATAACATTTACACTGGAACAGAAAAGCAGTCACAGTCAGATCCTAACATCACACCAGTGTTCTTCTCTGACCACTGCCTTCTTCATGCCTCCAGTCACCCACAGGAGGACTGGGACGCAGCAGGGGAACGTGGATGTTGAATGTCAAGGTGCTGACCTCAGAATATCAAGGAACTAAAGAGAGATTACAGAGGTTGGAGAACAGTGATGCGCTTCATTAACTCTGTTTCACCAGTAGGAAGCGACCAAGGAGAACATCAACAGGTTCTTCATGCTGAAAGCAAGAGGGAAACTTGCAGCAACTTCTGCAATTGAGCAGCGAGGACATGAGAGTGAAACTCAGAGGTGAAGAACCAGTAAGTTGCACTCTTTTCCTCTGAATCCTCTAAGATCATCTTTCAATCCAGGATCCGCTTTGTTGAGTGGGGTGAGCGGGGTTCACAGGGGAACTCTGTCACTCACAGCCTTAAGGAAGATCTTCACAGACAGACATACTGCAGATCCTTATCTGTCGGTCTCTATGACAGATAGGCCAACAGACAATGCAGCCTCCCGGAACTCCCCATCCTTTATCAAGGAGAGGTTAGATAATGGCAAGCAGGGAAGTTTGGATGAGCCAATGTACCTGGAGAAGCTGACTGGCTCCATCTGCTCCTTTAGCACAAATAAACTTTCAGAAGTGACGGCTTACTGGCAGAGTTGTACTTGGCTTTGTGGGAGTGAGTGAGCCAGGACTTGCTATCCAGTGTAGACTGCTTCTGCTGCTGCACACGGAGAGGAAGAGGTGGATGGGGAAGCCCCTTGAACAATAAAAATAGCGTAGCACCCCAGGGAGCCACACAATGGAATAGTGCTATGTTTGTTCTTTGTTTGTATTATAAAAAAGTTCACACCTGAGTGTAACGACTATGAACGCAAATGTTTTTGCACTGTTTCTTACTTTGTACTTATCTTTTTTTTAAATTAAGAATATAGTTCAGCCTTCAACACAATCATCCCATCCAAACATATCATGTTTCAAGACCTAGGTCTTTAGCTTCCTCTGCAAATGGATCCACAAATTCATCTTCAGCAGACCTCAACAGTAAGAATTGGTAACACTACCTCCTCCTCCTCCTCACTAACTATCAACACAGGTGCACCTCACAGCTGAGTGCTTCCCGTTCCACTTTATACACACACAACTGTGTGACAAAGAACAGTTCCAATATGATATACACATTTACTGAAGATACCATTGTTGTTGATTAAATCACAAGTCACCACAGTGGAATAAGGTTGAACACCTGGTGAGTGGTGTCATAACAACAGCCTCCTCTACTCACTGGCAGTGATTCTAAAGAAATGACTGTTGACATTGGCTGATCAGCCATGGACTGGGTCACTAACATTAAATTCCTGGGCATTAACATATTGGATGACTTATCTGGGTCCAGCACATAGAACAAAAAGGAAGGCACACCAATGTATTCACTTCCTTAAAAGGTTAAGGAGGTCTGAAATGTAACCATACACCAAATTCTTCAGATGTACCTTTGAAAGTGTCCTGACTGATCACAATGTGATCTGGTACAGCAACTCAAACGTGCAGGAATGTAAGGGTGGAGTTGACTCAGCCCAGTACATTACTGGCACATCCTTCCCCACCAACAGAACTATCTACATGCGGTGCTGCTTCAAGGGGGCAACATCTGTCATCAAAGATCCCCACTATCCAGTCCATGCTATCTTTTCACATCTACCATCACGCAGGAGGTACAGAAGCCTGAAGCCCCACACCACCAGGTTCAAGAGAAGCTACTTCCCTTCAACCATTTGCTTCTTGAACTAATATGTACAATCTTAAACACTAGTTCAGTATATTAATACTTCAGAATCTTTGTTTGTGATTAAATTTGCTTTTGTTCTTATAGTACTCTTGTATAATTTGTCTTTCTTGTAAATATTATTATTATCATCTGATGCTTTTGGCTGTGATGCTGCTGCAACTAAGGTTTTTCATTGCATCTATACATTACATGAACTTACACATATTTCTCCTCAATGATCTAACCGCTGTGCTGATGCCCTGGATACGATGGCATGTTTTGTCCTTCCTGTCGGCCTTAAGTGACAAGGTGGTCCCATGATATGGATGGTCAGCCATGTTTTCCAGGGGCTTATTCTGCACCTTGATTGTGTGGTGGAAGGAGGAGTGGTTATTGCACCAGAGTGGTAGATTAGTAGATTGGCTTTGTCTTCAAGATATTTGGTGCACAGTCCATTCATGCTTCAGTGGAAGAACCTTCAAGCTACAACCTACTACAATGTGTGTGCACATACACAACAGTCACCTGTGAACTGTGAATCAGCGAATGAGGCTTTGGAATTCAATGATAAAGGCCGAACATTTTCCCATTTGTCATGTTCATTAATTCTGTTCCTGCAAGAAGCTTGTTGGGAAATCAAATGCAGTACTACAGCAAGGAATACTGAGAACAAAGGAAGGTTGCTGTGGTGAGATTGTCTTGACTGATCACTGACAGCATTTGGCATGGAATTGCACTGGACTCTTTGGTTAGGGTCATGAACTCGCATGCCACCATAGAAAAAGAATAGCATATGGAAGAATTTCCGAACTTAGCCAAATCCGAAGAAGATTTCTCAGTCCCCTTTAGTTAAGTCCTACAATCACAGAGCAGTGTAAATTGTCCCACTGAAATAAGAATAATTCCAATGAGTATCAAAATTCAACAACACTTTCACAAAACATTGCTCGTGTCAGGCATATACATTTGAAGATTCTACACAATCCCTTCGGGTTGATCGCCATTACAAACTCGCAAAAGCGAAGTTCAATGCTGCTTTTCACACTTCCTTGGATTTCTCTTGAAATAAAACCACATTCCCTTTTTCCTCTTATTGGCTGGGAACCCCATTGTGACTGACAAATTTTTCTGCCTCTGGGAAGTGACAATATTCATAATGACTTTCCACATGACAGATATTTATGATGACAAGTCTTCTCACTTGCATTATCACTCCACAGAGTCTTTAAGCAACACACACAAAACGCTGGAGGAACTCAGCAGGTCAGGCAGCATCAATGGAAATGGATGTCAAAGCTTCAGGCTGAGGCCCTTCTTCAGGACCAGAAAGGAATGCGGAAGACACCAGAATAAAAAGGTGGGGAGAGGGGAAGAAGGACCAGCTAGAACATCCCCTGACATATCATCACTAGATTTTTCTTATTTTTAGCATAATCCCTAAATTTTTACTTTGTTGCATTACAGTAAGCAACAGTATGCTCAGTTGAATTATCTGCAGGGACAAGATTTTCTGGTCATATTTAATGCAACGCAGTGGAATGGAACAAAAACCACAGGGACCAACAATATAAATGCACACAGATAACACATTTCAAACAAAGGAGTCAAGGTGCACCTAAAAAGGGAAAAAAAATCATTTTAATCCTTGGACCCAACATCGAGGGAAAAAAAACATCAGAATACAGCTGCAGTTCCAAGTTCAAAGGCTTGAAGGTATGTGGAACAAGTAGTACTAGATATGAACACCTTGCTAACATACTCCCTGGAGAGTGCACTGCAGATGTTCTTCTTAAATTAAACTCTAGCAAAGCAATATAGTACATATTAGGTTGAGCAATGAATTGATTGTGTATACCAGATGATAATTCTGGACCACATGAAGCTATAAAGTGTGCAACCAGACAGAATGGAGCAGCACAGGGCCAGATACTTTGGCCCACAATGTCTGTAGCAACCTGACTCATCCCATCTGCTTGCACAGTCAGTATCCCTCAGTTCCCTCAATGTTCATCTGTCCATCTAACTGCCTTTTAACACTGATATTGTACCTCTTAAGATCCCCCCTCCCTTATCTTAAATCCCTTGAGCACTTGACATTTCCACACCAGGAAAAAGACTCCTTCAATCTATCCTATTCATGCCTCTCAGGATACTCCTATCAGGCTCTGAAGCTTCAGCAAAAACCGTCTAACTCTATCCAAAATCATCTTATTGTTAAGGCTCTCCAATCAAGAGAACCTCCTGATGCATTTCTTCTGTATCTCACCAAGGCCTCCACATTCTTCCTGTAATGTGGTGGTCAGACCCACTCACTACACCCCTAATATGACCAAAGTAAAAAGCTCTCTACAGCGGCAATATGATTTAGAAAGTTTAATACTCTATGCCCCAACCAACAAGTATGCTGCAAACCTTCTTTACCACCCTGTTCACTTGAGTTGCTATTTTCAGGGAATTAGAAACATAGAAAACCTACAGCACAATACAGGCCCTTTGGCCCACAATGCTGTGCTGAACATATACTTACTTTAGAAATTACCTAGGGTCACCCACAGCTCTCTATGTACCGTATACTTATCCAGGAGTCTCTTAAAAGACCCTATCATATCCTTATGGAATTATGGACTTGTACAGCAAGATTCCTCTATACATCAGTGTCCTGCCATTACTTGTATACTTTCCTCTTACATTTGACCTGAAAGATTACACTCTACAGGGCATTCCTCCTCTCAAATGATATCCTGTTGTATCCTTTGACAATCTTCCTCACAATTTACAACTTCATATTTTGTCTTATCTGCAAATTTACTAATCAGACTATGTGCTTTTTCATTTATATAGAACTGAGGTGTCAGCATTGAGCTTTCCAGACTATCACTGGCCACAGACTTCCAAGTGGAAAAAACACACCATCAGCCTTTGTCTTCACTGATCCAACCATTTTTGTATCCAATTTTAATTCACCATGGATGCCATGTGTCTCATTTTCCTGGAGCAGCTGACCAAGAGGAAGCTTGTCAAAAAATTTTCTCAAGTCCACATCAACGAGAAAATATCCACTCTCAATTATGCTCACACTTACTCAAAAGACAAAATTTGAGACAGTACCTCCATCACACAAACCTGTGCTGACTACCTATAACCAGTCCATGCTTTTCCAAATGCACATATTCAATATCAACATAGTAATATCAAAAAAGTTCATCACAACAATATGATATAGGAGCAGAATTAGGCCATTTGGCCCATTGAGACTGCTCTGCCATTTCATCATGGCTGATCCAATTTTCCTCTCAGCCTCACTGTCCTGCCTTCTCCCTGATTCCCTTCATGCCCTGACCAATCAAAAATCTATCAATCTCTGCCTTAAATATAAAGTCTTGGCCTCCACAGCTGCCTGTGGCAACAAATTGCATAGATTGATCACTCTATGGCTAAAGAAATTCTTCCTCATCTTCATTCTAAGAGGACACTCCCCGATTCTGAGGCTATGTCCTCTAGTCCTAGGCTCTCCTACCAGAGGAAACATCCTCTCCACATCCACTCTTATCAAGGCCTTTCACTGTTTGAGAGGTTTCATTGAGGTCACCCCTCATTCTTCTGAATTCTAGTGAAGACAGGCCCAGAGCCATCAAACGCTCTTCATATGACAAGCCATTTAATCCTGGAATCATTTTCATGAATCTCCTTTGAATCCTCCCCAGTCTCAGCACATCCTTTCTAAGAGAAGAGGACCAAACCTGCTCACAATACCTCAAGTAGGCCTCACCAGTGCTTTATAAAGTCTCAACATTATATCCATACTTTTATATTCTAGTCCTCTTGACATGAATGCTAACATTGCATTTGCCTTCCTCACCACAGACTCAACCTGTAAATTAAACTTTAGAGAATCCTGCACAAGAATTCCCAAGTTCCTTTGCACCACAAAGTTTTGGATATTCTCTCCATTTAGAAAATAGTTTACCCTTTTATTTCTTCAACCAAAATGCATGACTGTGCGCTTCCTGACACTGTATCCCCATCTGTCACTTCTTTGCCTGTTCTCCTAATCTGTTTAAGTTCTGCTGTCAACTTTCTACTTCCTCAAAATTACCTGACCCTCCAGATCTCTTCATATCATCTGAAAACTTTGCAACAAAGCCATCAATTCCATCATCCAAGTCATTGACATTTAATTTAAAAAATGGTCCCAAAACACCCACCTGTGGAACACTAGTCACCGGCAGCTAGCCAGAAAAGGCTCCCTTTTATTCCCACTCTTGCTTCCTGCCAATCAGTCACTGCTTTATCCATGCCAGTATCCTTCCTGTAATAGCATAAGCTCTTAATTTGTTAAGCAGCCTCATGTGTAGCACCTTGTCAAAGGCCTTCTGAAAATCCAAGTAACAACATCACCCAATTCTTTGTTCATCCTTCTTGTTAACTTACAAAAGAAATCAAACATGCAAGAAATCAAACATGCAAGAAATCAAACAGATCAGGTAAGATTTCCCCTTGAGGAGATCATACCAACTGTGGCCTATTTTATCGTGTGCCTACGGGTACCCTGAAACCACATCATTAGCAATCGCTTCCAACATCTTCTCAACCACTGAGGTCAGACTAACTGGCCTACAATTTCCCTTCTTCTGCCTTTCTCCGTTCTTGAAGACTGGAGTGACATTTGCAATTTTCCAGTTTTCCAGAACCATTCCAGAATCTAGTGCATCTCAAAAGATCATTAGTAATGCCTCTATAATCTCTTCAGCCACCCTTTTCAGAACCCTGGGGTGTACACCATCTGGTCCAGGTGACTTATCTACCTTCTGACCTTTCAGTTTCCCAAGGACCTTCTCCCTAGTAATATTAATTCTAAAAAATGCCTCAAGCAGGGTCTATTTAAAATTTCAATCACTAATGCAAACAATCATGCCTCATTCAAATTCTGCTGCATAAATACTAAATATACTGACAAAGCCACAAAACTTTATTATTTTTTATATACTTAAAACTAAGAATCAATCACTGACATCTTCAACATCTGCAAGAAGTGAAACTTGCACGGAACTGACCTATAACTAAATCAGAAATAGAAGGATAACATTTATCTTCAGTACTCTTATTTCCAAATCTGAAAAACTACTATCCCTGCGAAAACCATTCCTTCATAAAAGAGAACAAATAATTTCGTTCTTTAACCAACATGAATTAACCTTGAAACTTGATTTTCTTTTTACCCTAGAGATTCCCTCACCGCACAACTCCATTACAACAGGGGGGAAAAGCTTGCTTTCTACCGCACCATTTGTGACGTTCCGGGCACCTGACAGCCAATTAAGTCGGTAAGAAAGAACAGGCACTGTTGGAAAAGATACGCCGCAAGAACCCATGGTTTCGACCGTGTGCTATTAGTCACGAAAAAGCCTCCAACACAGACCTTTCTCCAGTCCCACACATTTCATGAGCTAATAGAGTGAACAAATGTAACACGGGTAGAGGGACTCACCATTCGGATGTAGAGAAGAGAACGCGGGAGAGGTAGGTAAGGTTCAAAGCAAGCCAAAGGCAAAAACGCCCAACATTAAATTCCGCGTATCACCAAATATCTTGACGAACCTTTAATAACCACATCGCCAGTTTAAATTCGTGCTAAGTCCATCACAGATCACAGGTTGTTGACGACGAACGCGAGTTCACGAGCTGAGGTTCTGGGTCTACGCGAAAAGCCGTTTCCGGCCGCCGAGTCTCGGAAATGAAACACTTCCAAGAATATAATCATCCGCGGAAACTGGCAGAGCGCCCGATCCAGAGCAGCCCGAAACAGCCGGCGCCCTCCCATCTGCCGGCCGAGAGCCGGGCTCCACCTACCTACCGGCTGCAACACCAGCTCACGCCGCAGCCGCAGCCACCAGCCACCAGCCTCCGACTCGGCACGGAACTGGAGCGAGTCCCGGCCGGGCGGTGGGCGGGGCAACTCCGCGGTGGGCGGGGCCGCGCCGGGCCGGGCCGAAGGGCGACACCGGCGTGGGCGGGGCCCGAGGGGCTGGTCCCCGGGAGCTCCGGGGGCCGGGCAGGATTACGTGACAAGGGAGTGGGCAGTGACTCCAGACACGCAGGGGGAGGAGCCGGTGGCTGCTGCGGGGCAGGGCTTTGAGAAAGCGGGGCGACCCCAGCAAGTGTGCGGGAGTTGGGGGAACTGTGAGGGTGCAAATGTAACGAGTGGAGTTTGGGGGCGGGAGGACAAGTTTGGGTCACGGGGAGGGTGGGAGATGTTTCCCTCGGGCCCCTTTGGTTTGTGCGTTGAATCTGACTGCAGGCTTGGGACGTCGGAGCGATGTTGCTGTCCACCTGCGATCATTCCGGAAACGCCGCCGTGTTTCCCAGAATTGCTGCTGCCCCAAGCCGGCGTTGATTTCGCATGTCCAGTGTCATGTGTTGAATGGTGCCACATTACATGGAGATGGCGCCAAGATAACCTGCCCAGCGGCAAGTCAACCACTGACCCATCACAGAAACAAGCAAGGGTAAACCGCCACTTACGATTGCGATTCATCGATGGGAAAGCCGAATATTCTCCGGCCGCTACGCCCTGCATAGTGATTTACAAGATCTGTGGCTGCGGCTTCCGCTGAAATGTATTTCCATATTTGGTGAAACACTCCGAAACACTTCAACAGCAAACAGTCAGCAGCTGCCACGTGTCTGGCTTTTAAAGATAAGGAAAACTCTTATTAAATATTGACATTGACTCTTTAAAAGTTTGTATTAATTTCGCTTTTGTATTTTTTTCTGGCATCGATGGTTATATATGTTTTCCTTGCAGTATAAGAAAGGACTGCTGTGATCGTGAACTTGCTAGTAGAACTAAAGGTTGGAAGTGATAGGCAGCCCAACTAAAAATATCGATGACAAAGCTGATGTCCTCGGTAGTGAAAGAAGTGTTGGAGGGCAGACAGTATTTGAAAGGACGGGTTGGTGTAGGCCTTCGAAAGAGGAGACTGGATATTTCGCAATTCTCTCAGCTGACTGTCACATTACATAATGGGAAGACAACATTGTCGTTAAAAACATGAAGAAATTCTCAAATATGCGTAGCATTTTTCACAAACACAGTTAATCTTATTTCACTTAAGTGCTATTTTAGTAGGAAATAAGAGTTGACGAAATGGGGCGCCCAACTTCCAAAACGTCATTCGCAAAGAACTAGAAAATGACTTGTTGGATCGTAAGGTTGCGAAGAGATCTTCGTGACGTTGGTGAGTAATATATACCACAAAATGCCGGAGGAACTTAGCAAGTCAGACACAAGATGCTAGAGGAAGTCAGTGTTAGCTCACGAAGAGCGGGAGGAACCCAGCGTGACAGGCAGCATCAATGGAGGAAAATGGACAGTCGATCATTAGGGTCGAGACCATTCACCCAGTCTGAAAGATACTGGGGAGATAGCCAGTATAAAAACTGGAGGAGAGGGCAAGGGTGGGACAAAAGCTGGCAGGCGAAGAGGTGGTTCGCCCATTACACACAGAAAGGGGAATTATTTACCGGTATGTCAGAGAGAGTATTTTGGAACTCAAAAAGTGATGGAAACAGTGATAATTTCTATTCGGCAAAGGCAGACAAATATTTGATAAGCAATGTGATGAGACAACATTGAATGAGGAAGCAGATTTGAGAGGCTGAATTGCCTCCTTGTACTTATAATTAGTTTTTATTAAATCAGTGCTTATTCAAAGCCCATCTCGGAGGACATATAATGCTCCTGAATTTAATGTCGCTTTTGAAAGACGAGACCATTAATGGATGATGCAGCATTCCCTCAGGACTATACTGGAGTGACAGCCCAGAGCTTTAAGTCCTTGACTTGATTTTTACTCCGCCAGGCCCCTCTGCACCTGCACCCTTCTTGGGTCTTAAAATTCTTTAACTTGAAACATTGATTATTCCTTTTTCCGCAGATGCTCCACAAACTGCAATGTGGGTTTTTTTTTGGCATTTTCTGATTTTTTTCTGTTTATTTCAGATGTTTAAGCAGCTGCAGTATTTAGGATTTTATAGCTTTAATATCATTCTCAATTTTAAATTATGCAAATTTGCATTTGCCTCCTGGGATTTAAAAAAATCAATTTGATAGCAGATCAGGGGAAATCAGTCCCTTCCAAACAATGAAAATAGAGCAATGACCTATCCCTTAAAGACATGAGTAAAGATTTTTAGACTGGATTACACAGCCAGGACAGTCGTGAAGGCAGATTCAACTGTTCTATTTAAAAGAGAGCAAGGAGGGGTGAAATGTGATAACCTGGATTGAACTGGGCCAGATAGCCTCCTCGTCTGATATGATTCTGTGATTCAAGTAATATCCACTTTTTTATCAATTCACTTTTAATTACTAAAGCGGCCTCTGGGACTTTTTAAGGTAACATATTTCAGTCCATAACACTTTTGATACGTGGGTCGACAAATGTCCTTTGATAATTTACCAATTTTTAAAATATACTCACATTAAATTTCCACTAAAAAAATCCCTGTGCTAACAATAGCAATCCCTATTACTGACCCACTCAGCCCACGGGGGCCACCCCAGAAAAGTTATCACAACACTCTATTCCTATTCTCTATTTCCATGTAGCTTTTCAACTTACTGTGCCTCTCTCACACACATCAAATTCCCATTTTGATTCGTCCACCAGTTATCTAGTGGGAGTTAATTTACAACAGCCTATTTACTTTTCGGGGATATGGAAAAGAACCAAGCAATCCAGCAAAACCCAACAGGGTCACGGGGAGATCGTGCAAACCTCACACGAATGGCCCCCAACGTTATGATCAATCCTGAGTCTTTGGAACTGTGAGGCAACGGCACTGACTGCTGCAGCCTAGTTCTCAAGTTCCAAACTTGACAATGCTTTCCATTGCATCTTCAGCCTTCTGAATGCAATAAATTGGCATTTAGCAATCTGCTGGAGGAACTCAGCATATCAGGCAGCAACTGCAGGGGCAGAGGAGTTGCTGATGTCTCAGGCTGAAACCCTGTATGAGGAATTGAGATCTGATCATTACCAGCAGCACGGCTTCTGAGATCCAACATGGGTCCTTGATGGGAAATGGCAACTTTTTCTGATTACACAGATGCTGCCTGACTTGCCGAGTGTTTACAGTGTTTCTTGTCTTACTGTATTAGTTTATGAAACTGCTATCCCAATTCACATTTTTCTAGCTTCATTCGCAAGATTCCTGCCAGTAAGGATGCACTTCATCAGCAAAGGTAATAGAGTGGAACCTGGTCGCATGATTAGCCCTACAACCAAAAGGATCTGTAAGCACATTTCTTGTCATCTTTCCATCTCTCCTCCATTGACTTCAAAAGTATATGGAATTCATTAAGACTGAAAATATTCATCTCCTCTGCTGCCACTTATCCATCAAACCATAAGCCCACTTCCTAAATGCCAAGTCCAATTTTGTCCGGCTTCTGTTTGACTCTGATAATACCTCCTCTGTGCTAACTTTGTCAAGAAAAGCAGGTTGAGATCTTCATGTCAGGTGATACTGAGAATGATTGACATTCATTCTTGTATGAAGTGCAACATACTCCAGTTAGAGGGAATCTCCCCACTTAAATCCTAATACAATGTTGACTTCTATGATCATTCTACAATTCAATTTACATTTTGCATAGAATCACACACAAAGAAATGCAAGTATTACATGCTGGTAATTGCGATCCTCTTGGAGTGCCTCCAATTCTTACACAGCAACTCCCTCTATTCATTCCTTGTTTAATCAAGTTTCTTCTTAAATGCAATATTGGCTTCAAACACTCCATGTAGTAGCAAGTTTCACACTGCGTGCATACCCATTAAGAGCAGCATGTTCCTCGATTTAATGTCATTATGGGTGACTTGATTGTAACTTCAAATATGCATTTCTGTCCATCCTTGGTAACCTTTCACCCCCTAATCAATCTCTATCTATTTTGCTTCAAGACCCTCTGATAAAGGGAGTTTCAAAGATTTGCACCCCTGCAAAAGAATTGTGTCTTAAATGGGAAATGTCTATTTTTTAAACAGTAAGCCCCGAAATGTTAATGTCAAGATTTCTAATCTCCACATCTATTGTGTTTGGACTCCATGGGATCTTACTCATTTCAATCAATCTCGCCATTCTAAATTTCATCACATCCAAATCCATCCTGTGTAGCCTCTCCCCTTGAGACACTCAGCCCATACCAGGTAGCAGTTCTGGTTTGTGCAAAGCACATTAATGTATTTCCTTAAATAAGGAGACCAACACTAAACAGATTTCCATTGAAGGTCCAGTATAAGTCAAACAATAGTGCTTCCTTTTTGTATCCAATTGCCCTGGCAGCATTCTGTTATCTTTGCTAATTACTCCCTGTACCTGTAAACCAGCCTTTTCCAAATCAGGCTCTGAGAAAACCAAATCCCAACAATCCATCTGGTTTTTGATGATTAAAATTCCCACCAAACTGGATCATTTTGCATTTTACCTGAATATACTCCATTCACAAGATCTTTGCCCTATTTCAATTACCTCTGTCCTTTTGTAACCTACTGACATTCTCTTCACAGCTTTCAAGTTCAAGTTTATTGTTGTCACAGGCATTCATACACGATATAAATGCCATGGAAAATTAGCTTTTTGCGACAGCAGCACAGTATATTAGAAGAGGCAGAGAAACATAAGTGAACAAACTTGAATTTACAAATTATACATAATTACATATGCAAAAGAAATAATGACCAGAGTTCAAGAATCTTTTCTCCTTATCGTTATCTTTGGCAAGTGCAACAACCACCTAACAGTCTGTCGAGAGGGGATTCCCAACTGCTTTTATGCCATGCACCCCTACCATTTACCAAGGGGTCTGTGGACCCCAGGTTGGGAATCCCTGCTAGAGAGATATAGATAAATTAAGCAAGCGGGCGAGGGTCTAGCAGATGGAGTTCAATGTTGGTAAATGTGAGGTCATCCACTTTGGAATGAACAGTAGAAGATCAGATTATTATTCACATGGCAGTGCAGCAGGTTGATGCTGGAGATGAGAGGATTAGCTTGTGAGAAGAGATTGAGTCACTGGGGATTACAATCTTTGGAATTCAGAAGAGTGAAAGAGGATCTTGTAGAAACATATAAAATGATGAAAGGAATAGATAAGATAAAGACAGGCAAGTTATTTCCACTGGTAAGTGAGACTAGAACTTGGGGACATGGCTTTTCAGGGATTCAGAACAGAGATGAGGAGAAGCTGCTTTTCCCAGAGAGTAGTGGGTTGGTGGAATTCCCTATCCAGGAAGCAGTAGAGGCAACCTCATTAAATATACTTAAACATTTAAGGAGTATGGGGAAAAGACATGTAGGTGGAACTGATTCCATAGCCATATTGGCCGTGATCTTATTGAATAGCGAAGCAGACTTGATGAACCAGATGGCCTATTCCAGTTCCTATTTCTTATGTTTCTTAGACTTTCTGTTCCATCATGAGTCATTAATATAAATTGTAAGAAGTTGAAACTGCAGCATTCATTCCTATGCCACATTAGCTGTAGCCAATCCTCTATCCATGCCAACATGTAATTTCCTACAGCATTGGTTTTTATATACTGCTAAACTCTTTGATGCAGTACTTTATCAAATGTCTTCTGCCAATCGAAGAAATACATCCACTGATTCATCTTCATCCACAGCATACCAGTACTTCTTCAATGAATTCTGAAAAATTTGTTATGTTTTGTAACTCTAAAACATCCTGTAGTGATACTAGTCCTGTGCTGTGTATTTAATATTTCAAAAACATTTGAGTAATTTTGTGAATATATTGCTTGATTAGGCATTCTTTGTTTACAGAATTCATTACAGGTTAAATGTAAAAGTTTGTAAATGGCATACGTCATCATGCCACCACATCATATGCATACATCTCGCCAAAGTAAAAATGACACGAACGTGCACGCTTTATGCACTCCCTTGTTTTTCTTTCAATTTGTTTTATGTTTTGGAGTTACAAAACATAACAGTTGCATCAAGGAAGTTTTAAACAAACTCAAGAAGACTACCCACCTGTTGAAGTGCAGCAAGATGTTCGAGTTAAAGAAAAGCACAGCGAGAAATAATCGAGAAAAAAAGGCAGTGCAGCACGTGCTTTGGGAAGGGACAGGCACAGTCAAGTTTTTTTTTAAAGGCAGAAAAGAGACAAGTTCACAGGTTCATGAACAGTGAGTATTGTGATAATAATCATAAATTTAAAAAAACAAATGGGTGGCTGCATTGGAAAGATAGACACATTCATTTGCACTAAAGGTAACTGGATTATGTATTCTGAGCAAATTGAGCAACAGTTTGCTTCAAAGTTTAACTGCACCAACCAACTGAGCCAAATTGAGCTTTGCTGATCTTGTAAAAGTAATACAGGAACATTTAGATCTGAAACCATTGTTGATTGCAGAGCACTTTAGCCTTCATAAGAGGAATCAAAAGGAATCAAATATATGCTTATATTCAGCATATATGGCTGAATTGAAGAAATTGTCTGAGCATTGTCAATTGGTGATGGGCTTAATGATGCACCGAGAGATCATTTAATTTGTGGAATCTTACAAGAAAACATTCAAAAACGGCTCTGAACTGAAGCACATTTAAACAAGCAGTTGAAATAGCTGTATCAATGCAAACAGCAGACAAAGACACAATTGAGTTGCAGTCAGGTGTGAACAGAACTGCAATGTCTAAGCAGAAACCTGACTGACCGAACAAATCGTGCCACCGTTGTAGTAGGAACTCACGCACACCAGACCAATGCAGGTTTAAAGGAGAAGCTTGCAGAAAATGCAATGAAGTAGAACAAACACAAAGAGAATCAGGCAGAGAAAAATAAATGGACTGCACAGGGAAGAGATAAAGATTTTTTAAAAATCAAGTTGCTGTTTCAAAAAGAGCACTAACCAGCATGGTGTTGATGAAAATTCTGATAGTGTTGAGAGTGACACCGGACAGATAGCCTTGAGATTTACCATGTGAAGTGAACAATAGACAAGCAATATGGCTTACACCAGAAGCAAATTGCAAATTAATTAAAATAGAATCGGGCACAGGTTTGGCTGTTCCAGTCATTCCACAAAATGAGTGTTTTTTGATCAAAGTATTTTTATTAACAAAGAAAAATAGCAGAACAACCAACTATTTTATACCAGTTACAAAAAGAACCCCCCCACCCCTCAATAAACAAGAACAAATCGAACCAGACAGAGCAGTCAAAAATAGATACAAAAGACTAGTGTACATATAAAGATAGAGCACCTTACACATTCAAATAATTTTTTCAGCATCCATATTTTTGACAAAACTTAAAAAAGGTTGCCAAGTGGTGTTAAATCTTGCAGACTGCCCCCGATCGAATAGCGGACCTTCTCAAATTTTATAAAGTGCATGATATCTTTGATCCAATGTCCATCTTTCCATTTACACAAGATGAGCCTGCTGGCAAGAAGTGAACAAAATGCAATGAGATCAGTTTGGAATTTGCTGAGGTTAACATTCTGAGAAGGCACTCCAAATAGTGCTATTGACCAAGATGGTGTAATTAATGGTCCAAAAATTTCTGAAAAAGTTTCAAAAATCAAACCCCAGAAATTTACTAATTTTTACATATGGCAGAGTGGAGCCGGGAATTGTTTACATCTGTCACACATTGAGTCAAGATCTTAGCCAATCGAACTTTAGACTAATGACAACGGTGCACAATTTTAAACTGAACAACATGTCTAAGACACACAGAGGATTGAATAAATTCTATGAATTGTTTTTTGCCATATGTCATCTGGAATTTGTTCCTCAATATCCTCTTGGCAGTTATCTTTTAATAAATCCAAATTCTCAAGATTAACTACATTAAGTAGCTCATAGATTTAGCTTACAGATTGTTTCACATCAATTTTGCACTTAAGGACTGAATCGAAGAGCGATGAAGAAGGGCAGTAGGGAAAGCACTCAAGATGAGAGGCCATAAAGCTTCTGAGTTGTAAATATCTATAGAAGTGTTTCCTAGGAATCTCAAATTTCTTAACTAGCTGTTCAAAAGAGGCAAAATTGCTATCAATGTAGAGATTATACAATGAAGTGATACCATGTTTAGACCAAATATCAAACACTACATCCATTATTGATGGGGTGAACATGTAATTTTTTGCTACTGGTGCAGTGAGTGAGAGGTTATTACGTCCAAAATGACGTCTAAATTGGAACCAAATTTTAATGGAGTACATGGCAACTGGATTCAGTGTGAAACTAGATACAGGTTGTGACAGTGGTAGTTTAGCATATATTACCGACGAAGAGGTAAATTGTAAGGATGACTTCTCCATAATCACCCAGCTGGGAGCAACAATATCATCTCTTGTCCAATATAAAATTGTTCTTCTATTAGCTGACCAGTAGTAATACAGAAAATTTGTAAGTGCCAAATCCCCCATCTTACGAGGCCTCTGTAGTATTTTTTCCTTTACTCTGGACTGTTTTTAATTCCAAATAAAACCTGAAATTTGACTATTTCGGTTATTGAAGAAGGTCTTTGTTAGAAAAATTGGGAAGCTCTGGAACATGTATAAGAATCTAGTCAGGAATGTCATTTTAATTGTATTAATCGTCCTGCTAAGGGAATGAGATAAAGAATTCCAACGTTCAAATTCCTTTTAAGATTGGAAAGGAGATGTTGATAGTTGGCTTTATAAAGGTCCTTGTAATTATGTGTTATCCAGATCCCCAAGTATTTAAATTTCCTATAGCTGATTCCACAAAATGAGTTTGAACGACATTACTGAAGATACTAAACTGAAGACTGCAGATATCCAACTAAGAACTTTTACTGGAGAATAGATAACTCCCGTGAAACTGACATTTGTAACAGTGAAACACAACAACACATTGGCTTGTAGGTGGTAAAATCAGGAGGGCCAGCATTTTGGGTTCATAAGTGGCTGAGACAAATACAACTTGATTCCGTTCACAATTTGCATATCATATCCCCTGCAAAAGTGCAACTGAAAACAAATTAAGAAAGGTATTGGATGATGCCACAGCAGTATTCAGGGAGGGCATTGGAAAATTCCAATATACCAAGGGAAAAACTGTGTTAAATGAAAATGCCACACCCAAGTTTTACAAAGCCCAATCAGTTCCTTTTACCATCCATGATAAAGTAGCCTGCAAATTGGACTTAGCTGAGGCCCACTACAGATGGAGATGGAAGAAGAGTTCAAAGATTATCTCACCATAAACACTCACAAAGGGATTTCTCTTTATGATCAGCTTAATTTTGGAGTGGCATCTGCCCCTGCACTCTGGCAGAAAGCTGTGGACCAGGTGCCACAAGGCTGCCCAGGGACTCAGTGTTACCTGGATGACATCATCGTTACCGGTAAGAATGACAAGGGACATCTCCAAAATCTCAAGACAGCATTAAAAAGATTAGAAGATTATGGGCTCAGAGCACAACGCAAGTAGTGTGATATTTTTAAACCAAACATCACTTTCTGTGGTCACACCACTGATACACGATATTTATACATGTGCGCTGAGAAAACTCAAGCAAGACTGGATGCCACAAGGCCGAAAAGATATGTCACAGCTGTGGTCCTTTTTAGGATTTCTCAATTACTATAACAGGTCCCTGCCAAACCTGGCTACTGTGCTCCACCTCTTGCACTCATTACTGTAGATTATGAAGAAATGACAAACGAGAAAATCTGCAGATGCTGGAAATCCAAAACAACACACACAAAATGCTGGAAGAACTGATTGTGCCTGTTGTCTAGAAATGGCAATGGGCTAAGCAGTGGGGTAGTAAAGGTAAAGGAAATGGTGACGTCAGACACTGTACTCACACATTATGATCGATATTGGCCAGTAAAGCTTGCCAGAGATGGTGGAGGTGCAGTCACATCACATATTGTGAGTGATGGAAGTGAATGCCCCATAGCTTTTGCATTACATCCTCTTACCACTGCAGAGAAAAAATATGATCAGATTGACAGAGAGGCCTTGAGTCTGGTTTGGGGTGTACATCATTTAATCCAGTACTTCTATGGGAGAGAGTTTACCCTCATTACTGACCATCAATCACTACTGGTGCCCATCTTCAATCCACAGAAAGGTGTTCCACTAACAGCAGCAGTATGAATACAGAAATAGGCTCTGTTTCTTGGAGAACACAATTACAAGATTGAATTCACGAGGACAACTAATCATGGAAATGCTGATGGATTGTCCCGTTTACCTTGGGAAAGGAAATAACTGAAAAATTTACAAATGAGGACACTCCACTTGATGTATTTTCTCTAATGTAATTGAAGGTCTCCCAAAAATGGCAGAGATGAATCAAAGGGAAACCAGAAAAGACCCCACATTGTCTCAGGTCTACAAGGGCACCCAAAATGGCTGGAATGTGCAGAGAAAATTACAGTTCCCCCATTTTTACCAGTGCAGGGATGAACTTGCCCTAGATGGAGGTTACTTGATTAAGAGTCAAGCTGAGAGCTAAAGTGTTAGAGGAGCTATTTGGCAGTCAACTAGGTGTGGTCAAAATGAAAGAGTTGGCTCGAAGTTTTGTCTGGTGGCCTGGGTTAGATCAGCAGATGGAGCAGCTTGCCATGCACCGTCTGGGATGCCAACGTGTCTGGAGCAGTCAGAACCACTTCCAGCATTTCCAGAGTCAACTCCTACAACCACCATGAAATGGAGTGGGCCTCCGAACCCGAGACTTTTTCACAGCCACAAGTCTGACCTCCCAAGCAGAGTAATCCCCCTTGTCAGGAAAGACTTAATCCCACAAGGGTAAGAAATCCTCCACACCGATTAAATCTTCAAGCCTGAATGGGACATTTTAAAACTTACTATGCTGTTGTTGTCTATTTAGTAGTTCTATTCTATAGTACATTGTGTATATAGTTGGGATATATTCTATATTGAGTTGGAGTTTTTAGCTAAGCAGGGAGGAGTTTTGTGTATTTATTATTTCAGTAACATTTGAGTAATATTGTAAATATATTGTTTGATAAAGCATTCTTTGTTTGTGTAAATAATTGATTTTGGGTGATATGTAAGAGTACATGAATGGTATATGTCGTCATGCCACCATGGCATAAGCATGTGTCTCCCGTAAGTAAGAATGAAATGAATGTACATGCATTCCAGATTCCTTTGTTATTCTTTCAACTGGTTTTATGTTTTCAGTTCCAAAATATAACATCCTGCAAAACCAGTCCTTCTCGTCCTCTCATCAGAATGGCTCCAGGGGCAGTGCTTTGTACTGTGTGTGGAAATGGGAACTTCTGGGAGACCTCTAGTCTCCCGAGTAAACACGTCTGCAGCAGATGCACCGAGCAACAGCTCCTGAGGGAACGTACTAAGGAACAGGAGCTGCAGCTTGACGATCAGGAGCTACAAGAAGTGGTCACCCCTCGACCGCAGGAGACTGGTAACTGGATGACTGTTAGGAGAAGGAGTGGAAATGGGGAAATGCACAGTCATTGCAAAGTACACCTGTGGCCGTTCCCCTCAATAATAAGTATACAACTTTAGAGGGGCACTGTCTCGCAGGTCTCTGGCACTGATTCTGGTGCCGTGGCTCGGAAGAGCAGAGAGGTGAAGAGGTCTGCAGTGTTGATAGGAGATTCCATAGTTAGAGGAACAGAGACAGAGACAAGATTTAGTAGGCACTATAGACAGTATGTTGCCTTCTTGGTGCCAGGATCAGGGATGTCATGGCTTTCTCAAGGCCAAGGGTGAGCAGCCAGAAGTCATGGTGCATATTGGCACCAATAACGGGTAGACAAGGTGAGGAGGTCATGAAAAGAGATTTTAGAGAGCAAGGTGGAAAGCTGAAAAACAGAATCTCCAGGATTGTAATCTCTGGATTGCTGCCAGTGAAGGTAAGAATAGGATGATTTGGCAGGTGAAAGCGTGGTTGAGGAACTGGTGTAGGGGGCTGGGGTTCAGATTTATGGATCATTGGGATCTCTTCTGGGGAAGGTATGAAAGGGACAGGTTACACCTGAACTTGAGGGGGTCCAATATCCTTGGGGGCATGTTGGCTAGAGTTGTTCAGGAGGGTTTAAACTAATTTGGCAGGGGATGGTAACTGGAGTGAGAGTACTGATGATGAGATAATCAGTTTATAAACAAAGGCAATGAGTAGTGAGACTCCTAGCAAGGAGAGGCTGATGATAGGGCAAAATTGCAGTCAACAGGATGAGTTGTAAAAGGTGGACAAAATTGAAAAGTGTGAAAACAGTACTGAAGGTGTTATATTTTAATGCACACAGTATACAGAATCAGGTAGATGAACTTGCAGCACATTTGCAGATTGGCATGTATAATGTTGTAGGTGTCACTGAATCATGGCTGAAAGAAGATTATAGCTGGGAGTTACAACCACCATGAAATGGAGTGGGCCTCCAAACCCGAGACTTTTTCACAGCCACAAGTCTGACCTCCCAAGCAGAGTAATCCCCCTTGTCAGGAAAGACTTAATCCCACAAGGGTAAGAAATCCTCCACACCGATTAAATCTTCAAGCCTGAATGGGACATTTTAAAACTTACTATGCTGTTGTTGTCTATTTAGTAGTTCTATTCTATAGTACATTGTGTATATAGTTGGGATATATTCTATATTGAGTTGGAGTTTTTAGCTAAGCAGGGAGGAGTTTTGTGTATTTATTATTTCAGTAACATTTGAGTAATATTGTAAATATATTGTTTGATAAAGCATTCTTTGTTTGTGTAAATAATTGATTTTGGGTGATATGTAAGAGTACATGAATGGTATATGTCGTCATGCCACCATGGCATAAGCATGTGTCTCCCGTAAGTAAGAATGAAATGAATGTACATGCATTCCAGATTCCTTTGTTATTCTTTCAACTGGTTTTATGTTTTCAGTTCCAAAATATAACATCCTGCAAAACCAGTCCTTCTCGTCCTCTCATCAGAATGGCTCCAGGGGCAGTGCTTTGTACTGTGTGTGGAAATGGGAACTTCTGGGAGACCTCTAGTCTCCCGAGTAAACACGTCTGCAGCAGATGCACCGAGCAACAGCTCCTGAGGGAACGTACTAAGGAACAGGAGCTGCAGCTTGACGATCAGGAGCTACAAGAAGTGGTCACCCCTCGACCGCAGGAGACTGGTAACTGGATGACTGTTAGGAGAAGGAGTGGAAATGGGGAAATGCACAGTCATTGCAAAGTACACCTGTGGCCGTTCCCCTCAATAATAAGTATACAACTTTAGAGGGGCACTGTCTCGCAGGTCTCTGGCACTGATTCTGGTGCCGTGGCTCGGAAGAGCAGAGAGGTGAAGAGGTCTGCAGTGTTGATAGGAGATTCCATAGTTAGAGGAACAGAGACAGAGACAAGATTTAGTAGGCACTATAGACAGTATGTTGCCTTCTTGGTGCCAGGATCAGGGATGTCATGGCTTTCTCAAGGCCAAGGGTGAGCAGCCAGAAGTCATGGTGCATATTGGCACCAATAACGGGTAGACAAGGTGAGGAGGTCATGAAAAGAGATTTTAGAGAGCAAGGTGGAAAGCTGAAAAACAGAATCTCCAGGATTGTAATCTCTGGATTGCTGCCAGTGAAGGTAAGAATAGGATGATTTGGCAGGTGAAAGCGTGGTTGAGGAACTGGTGTAGGGGGCTGGGGTTCAGATTTATGGATCATTGGGATCTCTTCTGGGGAAGGTATGAAAGGGACAGGTTACACCTGAACTTGAGGGGGTCCAATATCCTTGGGGGCATGTTGGCTAGAGTTGTTCAGGAGGGTTTAAACTAATTTGGCAGGGGATGGTAACTGGAGTGAGAGTACTGATGATGAGATAATCAGTTTATAAACAAAGGCAATGAGTAGTGAGACTCCTAGCAAGGAGAGGCTGATGATAGGGCAAAATTGCAGTCAACAGGATGAGTTGTAAAAGGTGGACAAAATTGAAAAGTGTGAAAACAGTACTGAAGGTGTTATATTTTAATGCACACAGTATACAGAATCAGGTAGATGAACTTGCAGCACATTTGCAGATTGGCATGTATAATGTTGTAGGTGTCACTGAATCATGGCTGAAAGAAGATTATAGCTGGGAGTTACAACCACCATGAAATGGAGTGGGCCTCCAAACCCGAGACTTTTTCACAGCCACAAGTCTGACCTCCCAAGCAGAGTAATCCCCCTTGTCAGGAAAGACTTAATCCCACAAGGGTAAGAAATCCTCCACACCGATTAAATCTTCAAGCCTGAATGGGACATTTTAAAACTTACTATGCTGTTGTTGTCTATTTAGTAGTTCTATTCTATAGTACATTGTGTATATAGTTGGGATATATTCTATATTGAGTTGGAGTTTTTAGCTAAGCAGGGAGGAGTTTTGTGTATTTATTATTTCAGTAACATTTGAGTAATATTGTAAATATATTGTTTGATAAAGCATTCTTTGTTTGTGTAAATAATTGATTTTGGGTGATATGTAAGAGTACATGAATGGTATATGTCGTCATGCCACCATGGCATAAGCATGTGTCTCCCGTAAGTAAGAATGAAATGAATGTACATGCATTCCAGATTCCTTTGTTATTCTTTCAACTGGTTTTATGTTTTCAGTTCCAAAATATAACATCCTGCAAAACCAGTCCTTCTCGTCCTCTCATCAGAATGGCTCCAGGGGCAGTGCTTTGTACTGTGTGTGGAAATGGGAACTTCTGGGAGACCTCTAGTCTCCCGAGTAAACACGTCTGCAGCAGATGCACCGAGCAACAGCTCCTGAGGGAACGTACTAAGGAACAGGAGCTGCAGCTTGACGATCAGGAGCTACAAGAAGTGGTCACCCCTCGACCGCAGGAGACTGGTAACTGGATGACTGTTAGGAGAAGGAGTGGAAATGGGGAAATGCACAGTCATTGCAAAGTACACCTGTGGCCGTTCCCCTCAATAATAAGTATACAACTTTAGAGGGGCACTGTCTCGCAGGTCTCTGGCACTGATTCTGGTGCCGTGGCTCGGAAGAGCAGAGAGGTGAAGAGGTCTGCAGTGTTGATAGGAGATTCCATAGTTAGAGGAACAGAGACAGAGACAAGATTTAGTAGGCACTATAGACAGTATGTTGCCTTCTTGGTGCCAGGATCAGGGATGTCATGGCTTTCTCAAGGCCAAGGGTGAGCAGCCAGAAGTCATGGTGCATATTGGCACCAATAACGGGTAGACAAGGTGAGGAGGTCATGAAAAGAGATTTTAGAGAGCAAGGTGGAAAGCTGAAAAACAGAATCTCCAGGATTGTAATCTCTGGATTGCTGCCAGTGAAGGTAAGAATAGGATGATTTGGCAGGTGAAAGCGTGGTTGAGGAACTGGTGTAGGGGGCTGGGGTTCAGATTTATGGATCATTGGGATCTCTTCTGGGGAAGGTATGAAAGGGACAGGTTACACCTGAACTTGAGGGGGTCCAATATCCTTGGGGGCATGTTGGCTAGAGTTGTTCAGGAGGGTTTAAACTAATTTGGCAGGGGATGGTAACTGGAGTGAGAGTACTGATGATGAGATAATCAGTTTATAAACAAAGGCAATGAGTAGTGAGACTCCTAGCAAGGAGAGGCTGATGATAGGGCAAAATTGCAGTCAACAGGATGAGTTGTAAAAGGTGGACAAAATTGAAAAGTGTGAAAACAGTACTGAAGGTGTTATATTTTAATGCACACAGTATACAGAATCAGGTAGATGAACTTGCAGCACATTTGCAGAATGGCATGTATAATGTTGTAGGTGTCACTGAATCATGGCTGAAAGAAGATTATAGCTGGGAGTTTAATGTCCAAGGATACAGATTGTATTGAAAGGACAGGCAAGAAGGAGAGAGGGTGGTGTTGCTTTGTTGGTAAAAAAATGAAATGAGAATATTAGAAGGAGGTGACATAGATCCAAAGATGTAGACTCCTTGTGGATAGAGTTAAGTAACTGCAATGGTTAAAAAGAACCTGCAGGGATTTATATACAGGCCACTGAATAGTAGTAAGGATGTGACCTACAAATTACAATGGGAGATAGAAATGCATATCAAAAGGGCAATGTTACAATAGTCACGGGGGATTTCAATATGCAGGTAGATTGGGAAAATCAGGTTGGTGCTGCATCTTGAGAGGGGAATTTCTAGAATGCCTGCAAGCTGGCTTTTTAGAGCAGTTCGTGGTTGAGAAGAACATGGTTGAGAACAACAGAAGATGTTGGAGTCGAAGATTGTGGCTTTGGGGTACTTGGAGGCACATGATAAAATAGGCTGTAGTCTGCATGGTTTCCTCAAGGGAAAATCTTGCCTGACCAAGCTGTTGGAATTCTTTGAAGAAATAACAAGCGCAATAGACAAAAGAGAATTGGTGGATGTTGTGCACTTGGATTTTTAGAAGGCCTTTGACAAGGTGCAACATGTAAGGCTGCTTAACAAGTTATGAGCCCATGGTATTACAGGAAAGATACTAGCACGGATAGTGGCTGATTGGCAGGAGGCAAAGAGTGGGAATAAAGGGAGCCTTTTCTGGCTGGCTGCTGGTGACTAGTGGTTTTCGGTAGGGGTCTGTTTCAGGACCACTTTTTACATTACAGTGTTACAAATGTGCCACAACTCTGAGGGGCCAAAGGGTACAAAGTCGCCCCCTCCTTTTTTGAGAATCGCAAGATCGCTATTAATTTGGGTCTGGGACCCAGGAAATGAGAGAGAGACGAACAGAATACACAGGGTTTGGAATGTGTCCTGGCCTCAGCAAGACGGAACCATTGATAACGGCTATTGTCTTTTGGAGACGGAATTGTGTATTGAGTACTGTACTATTCATTGAAACCCCTCAGGGGATGACCAGAGTGGGCTGGTTGAGGGATTGCATCATCCCAACCTGATTGACATCTGAGACCCCGTGAGTAAGGATAAAAGAGGGTCTGGGGAACAACCCCTTTAGACGCACCAGGAGAAACGCTGGAAAGCCAGTGACAGCGTTTTATAGCGAACGCCGGTGAGGGCTCGTGTGCGTCCTCCCTTGCCAGGGTAGCAGGCTCATCACGGAAGTACGGCTTAACTAAAGGAGAGGCCACAAGTGAACGGCCACACCAACAGGACTTCTGACGGATCTAAATCATAAAAAGGAACGCCGGCAAGTTTCTAAAAATCTCTCTCTCTCCAACCAAAAGGCTGCAGCCTGAATGAACTGAGTGACTTTTATATTTCCATCGGACAATACATTATCCCCTAGACAACGATAGAGCTTATTTCTTATTGATTATTATTATACCCGCGCTTTTAGATTTAGTATTGACAATGTATATTATCTGTATGGTTGCATTGATATTATTTTTGTGTACTTTTACTAATAAATACTGTTAAAAATATTACCATCAGACTTCGACGGACCTCTCTATCTTTGCTGGTAAGTGACCCAGTTACGGGGTTCCTAACAACAGGTCAATGACTGGATGATGGAATTGACGGCTTTGTTGCAAAGTTTGCAGATGATATGAAGATAGGTAGAGGGGCAAGTAGTTTTGAAGAAGTAAGGCTTCAGAAAGAGTTAGACAGATTAAGAGAATGGGCAAAGAAGTGGCAGAGGGAATACAGTGTCGGGAAGTGTATGGTAGAAGAAATAAAAGGGTTGACTATTTTCTAAGTGGAGAGAAAATTTAAAAATCTGAGGCAAAAAGCAACTTGGAAATCCTTGTGCAGGATTCCCTAAAGTTTAATTTACAGGTCGAGTCTGTGGTGAGGAAGGGAAATGCAATGATAGCAATAATTTCAAGAGGACTGGAATATAAAAGTAAGGGTGTAATATTGAGGCTTTATAAAGCACTCATGAGGCCTCAATTGGGTATTGTAAGCAGTTTTGTGCACTTATCTCCGAACATATGTGCTGACATTGGAGAGGGTTCAAAAGAAGTATACGAAAATGACTCCAAGATTGAATGTCTGTAAGATGAAGAGCATTTGATGGCTCTAGGTCTGTATTCACTGGAATTCATAAGAAATGGCCTAATTCTGCTCCTATGTCTTAAGGTCTTATGAGAATTTTTGTGGTAAATTGTGTACTATGAAATTGGAACTACAAGAACTAAATGTTGCAATGCTCCCAAGGGAGTTTCAACATAACTTTAATATCCTTTCTCTGTAATTTCATTTATCTAAGTACTTCCCCAATTAAAGAATGGTGTAAATACTCAGGAGATCATATAGCATCTGTGGTGAGAGAAACAAAGTTAAAATGATGGCATTCCATCAGAGCACACTCTGCCTGACCTGCTGAGGCTTTCCACCATTCTGTGCACTGATTTCACATTTACCGCAACAGATGTTTTAATGCATTTCAATCTGACAATAAGATAATGGTCTGGAAATTACAACCATTATTGCTAGAAAATATGTTGTGATAAGAACATACATAAGAAACAGAAGCTGGAGAACAGCCTTTGATATTATAGTGGATTCTCTGCTTCAATTCCTACATAATCCCCATATTCATTTATATTTTGCAATATCTAAAACACATCTTAATTTCAAGTAATAATTTGATACTCATATCCAGTTTACCTCGTCTCTTTCACTGCCCTTCAATATGTGGCAGAGTTCAGAAGAAGGATATGCCCAAGTATTATCAGCAGTGGTACATTTAACAAGCTGTGAAGAATCACTCCAGACCAACCCACACTGATGAACCCGTTAATTTCCAACTGGGATAAAGCAATTTGTGTCTGTCCTGTGCCTGAGGACCACACAACCAGTGGATCACGCTGTTAAACCTACCAAGAACAACACATGTCAAGCGCTGATGTCTAGCGCTGAAATATAATGACCTGTCGGAATATCATTCAGCTCTGTATTTATGTTTAACAGCTATATTTTTAATAACCTTCAAGATTTAGAAGTAATCCATTATGACTGATGGTAATCTCATTTCTGCCCATCCTCCTTTCATTAACTGATATGGAGAAATTAATGCTTTTTTAATCAACAACTGGCAACATTGAGTACATATGGCCTGAGTTCCATTTCAACTGATTACTCTTTGGCCCTTGATATTTAATGAGTTGATAAAACAGTGCTCTTGTAACTGCTGTGGTAGGATTAATCTGGAATTGAATTATTTAGTAGCATAGACACTAGAGTTAATTTACAGGGACTAAGCATTTAGTCCCACGGTGAATTTAAGTACAGGCAGTTTGTTTTTGTAGAAGTGGTAGAAGGCAGAACAAGCCAAAGTTCATGCCATGTCACCAAAGGAAGGCTGGATTGATAGTCTTAGTTTGTGCGGCAACAAACATATTTTAGTGAAAATTGAATCCCGAAGTTAATGCAGTTTAACCAAATCCGTTACTTGTGTGCTCACTAGCCCGATTAAAGTATCAAAAATGTAAAATTCTCATCACTCACCACTACCCATCTCTGAAATTTCCTCTAGCCTTTAATCCTTTTCATCCTCCTTCAAGCCGGCTTCTTCATCGCCCTTGGATTTATTCACTTCACCTTTGATCCCCATGCTGCTATCGATGTCCTGAACTTTGGAATTACCTCTTATTTCACCACCAGTATATATAAAACCTCCCTCCTTGACCAGCACTAATAACTTTTTGACTGACAACAGTGTCGTATCCTGTTTGCAACACCCCCACGAGGTACTCTACATCATTAAAATCAGAATCAGGTTTATCATCACCGACATGTGATGTGAAATTCATTAACTTAGCAGCAGCAGTGCAATTCAATACAATACATAATATAGAAGAGAAAAATAAATAAAATTTAAAAAAATAATAACTAAGTAAATCAATTACAGTATACGTATATTGAATAGATTAAAAATGTGCAAAAATCAGAAATACTGTATATTTAAAAAGTGAGGTAGAGTCCAAAGGTCAATGTCCATTTAGGAATTGAATGGCAGAAGGGAAGAAGCTGTTCATGAATTGCTGAGTGTGTGCCTTCAGGCTTCTGTACCTCCTACTTAATGGTAATAGTGAGAAAAGGGCATGCCCTGGATGCTGGAGGTCCTCAATAATGGATGCTGCCTTTCTGAGACACTGCTCCCTGAAGATGTCCTGGGTACTTTGTAGGCTAGTACCCAAGATGGAGCTGACTAGATTTACAACCCTCTGCAGCTTCTTTCAGTCCTGTGCAGTAGCCCCTCCATACCAGACAGTGATGCAGCCTGTCAGAATGCTCTCCACGGTACATCTATAGAAGTTTTTGAGTGTATTTGTTGATGTACCAAATCTCTTCAAATCCTAATGAAGTATAGCTGCTGTCTTGCCTTCTTTATAACTACATCGATATGTTGAGACCAGGTTAGATCCTTAGAGATCTTGACACCCAGGAACTTGAAACTGCTCACTCTCTCCACCTCTGATCCCTCTATGAGGATTGGTATGTGTTCCTTCGTCTTACCCTTCCTGAAGTCCACAATCAGCTCTTTTGCCTTACTGACTTTGAGTACTAGGTTGTTGCTGCGACACCACTCCACTAGTTGGCATATCTCGCTCCAGTAAGCCCTCTCGTCACCACCTGAGATTCTACCAACAATGGTTGCATCGTCAGCAAGTTTATAGATGGTATTTGAGCTCTGCTTAGCCACACAGTCATGTGTATACAGAGAGTAGAGCAGTGGGCTAAGCATACACCCCTGAGGTGCACCAGTGTTGATTGTCAGCGAGGAGATGTTATCACCAAACTGCACAGATTGTGGACTTCCAGTTAGGAAGTCGAGGATCCAATTGCAGAGGGAGGTACAGAGGCCCAGGTTCTGTAACTTCTCAATCAGGATTGTGGGAATGATGGTATTAAATGCTGAGCTATAGTGGATGAACAGCATCCTGACGTAGGTATTTGTGTTGTCTAGGTGTTCTAAAGCCATGTGGAAATCCATTGAGATTGCATCTGCTGTTGACCTATTGTGGCAATAGGCAAATTGCAATGAGTCCAGGTCCTTGCTGAGGCAGAAGTTCAGTCTAGTGATGACCAACCTCTCAAAGCATTTCATCTCTGTAGGTGTGAGTGCTACCGGACGATAGTCATTGAGGCAGCTCACATTATTCTTCTTAGGCACAGGTATAATTGTTGGCCTTTTGAAGCAAGTGGGAACTTCCACCCATAGCAGTGAGAGGTTGAAAATGTCCTTGAATACTCCCACTAGTTGGTTGGCACAGGTTTTCAGAGCCTTACCAGGTACTTCATCGGGACCTTCCATCTTGTGAGGGTTCACTCTCTTTAAAGACAGCCTAACATCAGCCTCTGAGATGAAGGTCACAGGGTCATCAGGTGCAACAGGGATCTTCACAACTGTAGTTGAGTTCTCCCTTTCAAAGTGTGCATAGAAGGCATTGAGTTCATCTGGTAGTGAAGCATCGCTGCCATTCATGCTATTGGGTTTCGCTTTGTAGGAAGTAATGTCTTGCAGACCCTGCCAGTGTTGCTGTGCATCCGATGTTGCCTCCAACCTGGTTTGAAATTGCCTCTTCGCCTTTGAAATAGCCTGATTTTCCAGTACGGCCTGGGTTGCCAGACCTGAATGTCATCGATCTAGCCTTCAGTAGACGACGTACTTCCTGGTTCATCCACAGCTTTTGATTTGGGAATGTGCAGTAAGTCTTTGTAGGCACACACTTGTCCACAGAGGTTTTAATAAAGTCGGTAACAACTGCAGCATACTCATCCAGGTCACGAATGTCATCAATTGTGTGGCATTCAAGAGAAGTGGGGTCATAGGATAGTCAACATTGAAGGAGATTGCAAATAATTTCTACACAACAATAAACTTATAGAACAGGCATAGAAGTACAAATTAATTTCAGTATTAACAGGTGAGTAGTACTTGTCTAGTGAAGAGATCTGTGCTCAGCAGTGCAGCACCAATATGCTGAAGGGGCTCTGTAACTTTTGTATCTTGCACTGAGCTTTACAAAAGAGGTATCTGTGACCACCTTCAATGTATGGGAATGATGATCCTATTGAAAAACGTAACAGGTAAGACATTGATGAGGCCCAATTTGGAGTATTGTGTGCATTTCTGGTCACCAACCTGCAGGAAAGATGTCAATAAAATTAAAAGATTACGGAGAAAATTTTCAAGGATTTTGCCAAGACTTGAGGACCTGAGTTACAGGGAAAGTTTGAACGGATTAGGTCTTTATTCCCTATAGCGTCGGAGAATGCTGGGAGGTATACAAGATTATGAGAGGTATATATTGGGTAAATGCAAGCAGGTTTTTTCCATTGAGGTTGGGTAAGACTAGAACCCCCACGAGGCAGGGGTTAAGGTTGAAATGTGAAATATTTAAGAAGAATTTCTTCACTCAGAAGGTGATGGGAGTGTGGAACGAGCTACCAGTGGAAGTAAATGGTGGATGTGGGTTTGATTTTGACATTTAAGAGGAATTTGGATAGGTGTATAAATGGGAAAGTTATGAAGATTTATAGCTCAGGTGCAGATTGGTGGGATGTGGCCCATAGTCAACACTAACTAGATTGGCTGAAGGTGCTTTTTCTGTTCTTTAGTGTTTTATGGCTCCGTGACTCTAGGTAAGTATTTGAATTATTTTATTTAAATGTTTTAATTTATTTGTGATTTTATTGTTTTTACATTATATTTATTACTTCTCAAAGCAGTTTTTCCTTGTATAATTATTTAAATCTGTTTTCAAATACCTTTTGAAGCCATTTAAGTACTGTTCAGAAGCCTTTAACGACTTGTGAACTGATGAAGTATGTCAGGGTGTTTGACGAGTGGAGTTTTCATGGTAAACCAGTTGATGCCCATACACCATTCAAGCTTTCAAATTGCCACTCATCTCTAGATTTAACAAACTGTGAATGCTTGGATCCACACACCAATACTAGTTCAGTACAGGTGTGCATACAGGCCCATTTCTTCTTGTAACTTATAGAAATTTTTTAATTATGTCTTGCACAGTACTGCTGCTGCAAAACAAAGAGTTTCAAGGCATACCTTAGTGATAATAAACCTGATTCTGATCCCTTTTCTATGCACCTGGGCCTCAGTTTTCACATTCAGTTTTTTACTCCATGAGATCGCATTTTTTGTCTCCTTTTCCACTTAACCTGGTTCACTCAAAAAATGTACTTTCATAATGTGTAACTTCTAACTCAAAATTAATTTAAAATTGATCTATTAATACATCACAGATTGTCCAGCAAACCTGCCAGTTCAAAGTCTGAAGTGTGCCGGTTTATAAGAAATTATTATTAAAATCAGAATCAGATCTGATATCACTGGCATATGCTGTGAAATTTGTTAACTTTATGGCCGCAAGTACAATGAAATACATTATAAATACAGAGAAAAAAACAACTGAATTACTGTAAATATATATATATATATATATATATATTGAATAGTTAAGGTAAAATAAGTAGTGCCAAATTACAGAAATAAAAAAGTGAGATAGTGTTCATGGGATCAATGTCCATTTAGAAATTGGATGGCAGAGGGGAAGAAGCTGTTCCTGAATCACTGAGTGTGTGCCTTCAGGCTTCAGTACCTCCTACCTGACGGTGACAGTGTGAAGAGGGCATGCCCTTGGTGCTGGGGATCCTCAATGATGGATATTGCCTTCCTAAGTCTTGGATACGATGGAGGCTGGTATTCATGATGGAGATGACTAACTTTACAAGTTTCTGCAACTTATTTCAATCTTGTGCAGTAGCCCCCCTTTCCCCCCCCCCCAATACCAGATGGTGATGCAGCCAGTCAGATACATTTGTAGAAGTTATTGGTAAAATTAGATAATAAGGATAGTATTGGGTATGATGAACAGCTGAGTTACTTTTCTTTGGAAATGAGAGAGCTGAAAAGTGATCTTGAAGAGACCTTTAAAATGTGTGAAAAGTTATGAGAGAGACAGTGTTTCCAATCATAGGAAAGGACAAAATCAGAGGATATTAAAAGAAAATTCTCAAATTTGAAATTCTCAAATTTCAAAGAAGAAATTCAGAAAAAAATCCTCATGTATTAAATATTAAACTTTCAATGAGAAGAAGTGATTCTGAATGGTTCAGAAAAGCTGCATTGAAGTAAGGCGAACTTAAAAATAAGAGACAGAAGTCCAAGTTAAAGTCCAGTTTATTGCCATATCCCCAGATACAGGTGCAATGGAAAACCTGCTTACTGCAACATCAAAGACACAGAGCATCATATAAGCAGCATTCACAAGAAAAAAACTTCAAATAAACATAAATTATACACAGCGTTTACAAGCTAGAACACGATAAGCACGAAAAATGGTCATTTTGCTGCCAAGTGTTAGAAGTTGTCATAGTGTTCGTGAACTGCAGTGATAAGTGCTGTGCTGGTTCATTCAAGAATCGAATGAATGAAGTAGCTGTTCTTGAATGTGATGGTGTGGGACTTAAGGCTTTTGTAGCTCCTGCTTAATGGTAGCAGTGAGAAAATGTATGGCCCAGATGGTGGGGGTCTTTGATGATGTTGCCCTTCTTGAGCCATTGGCTCCCGTAGATACTACCAGTAGTGGGGAGGGATGTGCTTGAGATGTACTTCCTGCAGCTTCTTATGTGTCTGTACTTTTGAATTGCTGTGCCAGAACATGAGGCAACCAGTCAGGATACATTGAACAGTGTATCTAGAACTTTGTTGGAGCATTCAGATAAGGAAGGACGGGAATAACTTCAGTGCAGCAGTAAAACTGAAATGGATTAGTTGGAGGAAATGGTGTGTTTCTATATTGCATTCTCCTTGTAAATCTGTTGAAAATTATTTAAATACCGACTCAAAATACCAAGAGATGGACATGCTTCTCAATAAAACTTCGTCAACATTAAAAAGCAAGAAGGTGAGCAGCATCTCAACTTTGATTTGGAATAAGAAATCAATTTTAATTCCAAAGGATAACCTTGATCTAATTTTTATTACAAACAAAACAAGAGAATTAGGAAACCCTAAAGTCCAGGAAGTGAATGACTAGATAATTGTTCTCAAAATATTTATTTGTGTTATGTGTGTAGTATTTGGTCAACCACTTTTATTGCCCAACCCGAGTATACTTATTGGCTTTCTTTATCATTTCAGAGGACAGTTGAAAATTAATCATGATGCTGTGTGCCTTGGTTCACAGAAGACCCAACTGGGTAAGTATGGTTGTTATCCTTCCATAAAGCACATGAGTGAAGCAGATTTTTAAAGCACCTGGCAGTTTTGTGATCACAAATAGTGATACCAGAGCTTTTACTCCAGTTTTATTTCAATGCTTAGATTTAAATTCCTAGCCAAAGATGAATATTTAGACTAGGATTTCCAGATCAATTCCTTGGGTCCATGACTATTGGTTCAATAATTTAGTTGGACAGATACGGCACTCAAAAATAAATATATTTCTACATAATATTCTTGGTTCAAAACAATAACTGCAAGGGACAGAGAAATTTAGATGATTAGATGCTGTTTCAGAACCATATCTGGTGACCAGTTTGGCATTGGCAGTGGGTTACTAAACAATATGAACACATTCTTGATATTGTTCCTTTTTCACTTTGTATATCTGAGAACAATTGCAGTTCAAACAGCAACCTCCCAAGGCCTGATGTCATCATGGATATGATGACTATTGCCAACATGGTTCTAAGTTATAGTGTACCTGCTGCATCCTGAAGTGTCCCCAAAATATCCAAAGGACCACTGGTGTCCAAAGTACAGATGTTTTGCATGTTATTCCTTGTTGAAATATGAGAAAATTTTTCTGTGTCGAAAAGGATATGGCATTCTAAGTACCTTTCTGTTGTGTTTATATGTCAAAGAGGACAAAGGTGGCAGAGTGATTTATCTATTAAATCCATTCAAGATGCTTACTCACTTTCTTTAACTTGGACAAATCTTCAACTTGGCCTCTGAGAGGTTGGTCATAAATGTCTGCCTGAGAAGTGACCTGGATCTGTTCCAATTTGCCAATTTGTCACAACAGGTTAACAGGAGATGCCATACTCTTGGCTCTTCACTCAGCTCATGGAACACCTGAACAACGAAGATCAGGATGTTCCTCATTTACGACAGTTTCGCATTCAACACTATCAACGCTAAACTTCATCTGGGACTCAGTACTTCCCTGTGCAACTGGATCCTCAATTTCTTTATTGGCAGACTGCAGCTAATATGGATTGGCAACAACATCTCCCTCCACATTCCCATCACCTTAGGTGCACCACAGGGCTATGTGCTTAGCCCCTTGCTCGCTTCACTTTATACCTGTGATTGTGCAGCTACATTCAGCTCCAACACTATAGTTAAACTTGCTGACGACACCACTTTTGCCTGAATCAAGGATGATGACAAATTGACATATAGGAGGGAGACTGAAATCTGGTTGAATGGTGCCACAACGACAACCTCTCATTGAACATCAGCAAAACCAGAGAACTGATTATTGACGACAGGAGGAAGAAGATGTGGGTTCATGAGCCAGTCCTCAGTGGGGGGACAGAGAAGCTTTATATTCCTTGGCATTAATATATCAGAGGATCACTTAATATATAATAATGTAATAATATATCAGGGGAGAGAATTCAAAACGCAGAGATGCAAAGGGACTTGGGAGTCCTTGTGCCAAATACCCTAAAGGTTAACCTCCAGATTGAGTTGGTTGTGAAGAAGGCGAATGCAATATTGGCACTCATTTCTAGAGGTATAGAATATAAGAGCAGGGATATGATGTTGAAGCTCTATAAGGCACTCGTGAGACCACACTTGGAGCATTGTGTGCAGTTTTGTGCTCCTGATTCTAGAAACGATATACTGACATTGGAGAGGGTTCAGAGAAGATTCATGAGTATGATTCCAGGAGTGAAAGGGTTACTGTATGAGTAATATCTAGCATATCTTGGGCTGTATTCCCTGGAGTTCAGGAGAATGAGAGGGGGACCTCATAGAAACATTCCAAATGTTAAAAGGCCTGAACAGATTAGATATGGCAAAGTTATTTCCCATGGTAGGAGAGTCTAGGACAAGAGGGCATGACTTCAGGATTGAAGGACTTCCATTTAGAACTGAGATGAGGAGAAATTACTTTAGTCAGAGGGTGGTAAATCTGTGGAATTTGTTGCCACGAGCAGCTGTGGAGGCCAAGGCATTGGGTGCATTTAAGGCAGAGACACATAGTTTCTTGATTAGCCAGGCATCAATAGCTACGGGGAGAAGGCAGAGGAGGGGGGATGACTGGAAGAATTGGGTCAGCCCATGATTGAATGGTGGAGCAGACTTGATGGGCCGAATGGCCTACTTCTGTTCTTATATCTTATTGTCTATGGGCAGGAGGGACAAAAGCCTTAGGTTTCACACCACCGGGTTTTTTAAATAATATATTACATATTCATTTGTGTGTACGTTTTTACCTGGTTATCTTGCGGGCGCTTGGATATAAAGTGCGAGGATTTAACAGAGTCCTAATCTCCCACGGTCCGAACAGGAGGCTGTAATGCAGCTCCAGCTGGGAACTGTGCTCTGCTGGCTCTTAGTCTGACCAGAGGCCGTGCAGCTGTCCCACCACTGGCTTTAGGAAACATCTGGCTCTTGAACCTGTGTGAGTAACTTTAATTACCACTACTCTGAACTGATCCTACAGTCTTCTGAGTTGCCTGTTTTTTGGCCACTCGCATGGGTCCCAGCTACGTGTGCCTGCTTGTTAGCTATGTGGGACATTTATGTTCCAAGCCTACACTGGTATCACTCCCCAACATTTCCTATGCTACATCAACGACTGCATTGGTGCTGCTTTCTGCACCCCTGTGGAGCTCATCAACTTTACCTCCAACTTCCACCTTGCGCTCAAATTTACCTGTCCATTTCTGACACTTTCTCTGTCTCGATCTCTGGAGACAGCTTATCCATTGATGTCTACTATAAACCCATGGACTCTCACAGCTTCCTGGAACATACCTTGTCCCACCCTGCTACTTGTAAAAATGCCATCCCCTTCTCCCTCAATTCCTCCGTCTCTGAGGCATCTGTTCTCAGGATGAGGCTTTTCATTCCAGAACTAAGCAGATGTCCTCCTTCTTCAAGGAAAGGGGCTTCCCTTCCTCCACCATCAACTACATCTCTTCCATTTTGTGCACATCAGCCCTCACTCCATCCTCCCACCACACAAGGGATAGGGTTCCATCCTCACCTAGCACCCCACCAGCCTCTACATTCACACATTATTCTCTGTAACCTTCACCATTTCCAACAGGATCCCACCACCAAGCACATCTCCTCCCCCCCCCCCCTTCACTTTCTGCAGGGATTGCACCCTAAATGACTCCCTTGTCCATTCATCCCTCCTCCCACTGGTCTCCCTCCTAGCACTTACCCTTACAAGTAGAACAAGTGCTACATCTCCTCTCTCACTACCATTCAGGGCACCAAACAGTTCTTCCAGGTGAGATGACACTTCACCCACGAGTCTGTTGGGGTCATCTACTGTGTCTGGTTCTCCCAGTGTATTTTCCCATATATCACTGAGATATAACACAGATTGGGAGACCATTTTGCTGAGCACCTACGCTCCATCCGCTGGAAAAAGCAGAATCTCCCAGTGGCCACCCATTTTAATTCCACTTTCCATTCCGATGTGTCAGTACATGGCCTCCTCTACCGTCGCCGCAAGGCCACACTCAGGTAGAAGAAGCAACATCTTATATTCTGTCCGGGTAGCCTCCAACTGACGGCATAAACATTGATTTCTCAAACTTCCAGTAATGCCCCCCCACTTCCATTTTCCTCTCACATATCCCCTCACCAGTCTATCACCTCCCTCCCTTTGGTGGTCCTCTCCCTTTCTCTTTCTCTTCCATGGTCTTCTGTCCTTTCCTATCAGATTCCATAAGACATAGGAGCAGAATTAGGCCATTTGGCCCATCGAGTCTGCTCTACCAATCATTATTTCCTCTCCTCAGCCTTCTCCCTGTAACCTTTGATGCCATGTCCAATCAAGAACCGATCAAGCTCTGCCCTAAATACACCCAATGACCTGCCCTCCACAGCTGCCTGTGGTAATAAATTCCACAAATCCACCACCTTCTGGCTAAATAAATTTCCCTGCATCTGTTTTAAATGGATGCCCCTCTTTACTGAGGCTGTGCCTTCTTGTCCAAGACTCCCCTACCATGGGAAACATCCTTTCCACATCTAGGCTTTTCAACATTTGAAAAGTTTCGAGGTCCCACCTCATCCTTCTAAATTCCAGCAAGTACAGACCCAGAGCCATCAAACGTTCTTCATATGATAACCCTTTCATTCCTGGAATCATCCTTGTGAACCTCCTCTGAACTCTCTCCAATGCCAGCACACCTTTTCTCAGACGAGGAGCACCAAACTGCTCATAATACTCAAGGTGAGGCTTTACTAGTGCTTTATGACACCACTAGTCACTGGCAGCCAACCAGAAAAGGATCCTTTTATTCCCACTCGCTGTCTCCTACCAATCAACCAATGCTCTAACCATGCCAGTAACATTCCTGTAATGCCATAGGCTCTTAACTTGGTAAGCAGCCTTCTGTGTGTATGCTTTTTTCCCCCTTCTTTAGCACCGTTTCTCTTTCACCAATCAACTTCCCAGTTCTTTACCTCACCCCTCCCAATTTCACTTATCACCTTGTGGTTCTTCCTCTCCTCCCCTCACTTTCTTACTCTGACTCCTCAGCTTTTTTCAAGTCCTGATGAATGGTCTTGGCCCAAAACATCAACAATACTGTACACTTTTCCACAGATGCTGCCTGGCCTGCTGAGTTCCTCCAGCATTTTGTGCGTCCTTGGCTACAATCTACAGGCTCACTTTCAAGTCTCTCTAGAAGTCATGTTCTCAGTATTACTTTTTATTTGCACAGATTAGTTGCTTGTCAGTTTTCATGTAGTATTTTGTAAATTCTATATTCCTTTAAGATAAACAAAGCTAAAGATTAACTTTATTTGTCCAGCTATTCTTATATTGTGTGACCTCTTGTATACATGATGAATAGACTCTTCCTGGGCTTCAAGCCAGGTATGGGTATCAATTATAGGATTCCTTGTGAGTGGAGCGGTGTATATTGGCCAGATGGGACACATGGTGGGTGGAAATCCACATCAAAGAGCACAGGAGGTGTATCGGTTTGGGTTACCTGGAGAAATCAGTGGTAGCAGGACACTGCATTTGCAATGGCCACAGGATTAACTTCCAGCGGCATAAAACCACTGTACCATGCCAATGGCTTTTGGGACTGCCTACTGAAGGAAGCCATTGAAATAAAACAAGAGGAAAATAATTCTAACAAAGATGAAGGTCTTGCTCTAAGAAAGATCTGGAATTCAATTGTAATCAAGGTGGGAATGGAAACCTGACTGGATGAGGACTAACCCATCAGGAGGGACAGAATACAGGGGTATAAATACCACCGGACTAGACATGCCCAAGCATCATCCCTGAAGAAGATGACAAGAGTTCATCACTGAAATGTCAGATAAATCAACACCTGTATCTAGCTTGAAGCCAGAGAAGAATTTATTTATCATATATGCCGGGAATGCACTTAATCTTCTTTTTGCTTATATAAATGATAAATAAACCATTTTTGTTCAGTTCTTTCCTTATTTTCATGATCAATAAATGTATTTTGCTAATTTTCATTATGTCAATCTGATCACTTTAAAATTCTTGTCAATCCATTACCCTCTTCAGCTGTACTTCAACATGCATATACATTCTGAGGCTCTAGTGGTAACTTCAACCACTGTCAAATGGCTTCTATGTTGGAATTTAAGAAATATTTCTCAGTCAGAATGCTAGATTATAACACAGTATTAAAGTCCTTTAATGACCATCGTCAGACAAAAAATTAAGGGATGCTTGGTTAAACCCAATGATCATAGATTTGCAAATTGAAATTAAAAGTTCGGAATTCAAGCCTAAATAGATTATTGTCATGTGACAAACAGAGTATAGTTGGAGTAAGATACAGATTTAGTCCTTAAAAAACAGAAAACTGAGCACCTGCCCCTAGTTCTCCTTAAAAAATTCCCACTACATTTTATTTGATAATAATGCTGTGAAGACAGTTTGGATATTTTTAAATGGAAGGGAATTTGAAATGCAAGTTGGCATGATAGGTTATTTCAACATCACAAAGAACTGTCATTGAGAGGTTGCAACTTTATATTTAATAGCTTTGAGAACAGGCATTCAGGGAAGGCTCACATGCGACTTTCATGGGACATCGATAAGGCAGTCAAACAAAAGTCTGAAGTAAAAGCAGAATTCTGGATCTGCTGAATGAAAGGAGATTTGTATTTCAAGGAGACTGGTTATTGAGGAGTAACAGCGCAACAGGAAGCAGGGTTTTATTTTTCAGTCCTTTTGTTTTATCTTCCTGTGCCAAAATTAATTTCCAAAGGTGACAAAGAAATACCTTTATCTTAAAAATTGAACAATGAGGTGTGGGAGAACACCAATCAAGTGGGACACCACATTTCTCTGGACACCCAAGAAACAGGAAGCAAATCAGAGATCTTCCTGAAGCAAAAAGTGCAACAATTCATGATCTCACTGAATGCACAACTAATACATTTCAGAAAGTTTACCGCATTGATGACTGCCATAAAATACATCACAAAATAAACTCCCTCATTGACACAGCAAGTACTGTATATCAATTTCAGTAAAAGTTGTAATGTTATCTAACATACATTTATTTTTGCAAATTCCAACAGGCCACAATGACCCAGCATTTTAAAGGTTTCAAATCAACCACTACCTCTGAGAAGTGTAATTCTGCAAAAAAAAAACAATGACCTACCCACCAAAAAAAACCCAATGGCAACATACAGGTTATTTCCCTGCTTTGTCTATTGAATTTATACAGATTCATTACTATAGTGGTTCACAATAGCTTTTTTTTAAGTAAGAACCTTATACAATTGACAGTTCTCTATTTTTAGTTCAGCTGATGAATAATGGGCTGTGGTAGAATAAAATCTGTCAAAGCATGGCAATCTATAAACCTTTGTCAAATATTTGCATTATACTTATTTATCTCAAAGTCATTACTGGCTTAGAATGTAACAGTGGATGGGTGAGGTATGGATTTTAACCACAAGTTAATCTGGATTTAAAAGCCAACTTTCAGCAGATTCCATTTAAAACTTCATCTACAAAAAATAGACTTGCTTGTATTTGAGCAAAGCTCCAAAATCTGTTTTTTTTTAAAAAACACAAATTGTCAACTTCTAGACTCTAAAAGAAACAGATCATAACACGTCTACAAAACACTTACTCAATTTAGTGAACTGCCAAAAATGCAAATTTCAGAATAGGTTTCCGAAATTAACTTATTTATATCAAGCATTTACAGATATTGACAAAAGTCTTATGTGTTAATTATTGTTTATTGCTTTCTGAAGGATCTTGATTGCAAAGAATTCCAAAGAACTGATGGTTATATACAATCAAGTAGAAAAGGAACTGTAAAGTTTTATTTCCATTCAATTCATGACTCAAAATGCAATCTCCAAATATACTTAATAATATAGCATAATAAGACAAAGTTTAACATCATAGCATTATAGATTACTACTTTAGTTATGAAAGTTACTTCAGTGGACTTATGATAAGGAATACAATGATTAACTTTGTTATGTATTTACTCATGAGTGGCAGAATAACTGAATCATATGAATACAGGCTATTAAAGGAAAACCATGAGAATTACACATTACATGACAAAATATTTTTTCATTATGTCTCTAATACATGATACATATTGTTTTTCATTCAACAGTATCAAGTGCTCTTTGTTATCTCTAAGTGATGATTTCACAAGTCTTGCACATTTTTGACATGAGATACAAGAGCGAGTGATTATTTTTGGGACTTGGTTCAACATCAGTCATCCTTTGGTGGGCCATATCTTGGGCTCGATGCAAAGCCAACTGATATTTACATGGTCCGTGATACACTAATTCAGTCTCTTCTATGCCCATATAATTGTCATCAGACACTTGGAAATGTTCTGAACGAGAATATTCAATTCTTATTAATAAGTTGACAAGAAATGTTGAGGATAACTAATGATAATTTTAGATTATTTCCAAGAACTAAAGAAAATTCAATTTCAAAATGAAAGTGCAAATTTGGATTCTAAATTTTAAAAATCAATTCTATGAGCTTTGAGAAGTGTTGTGAAGAAGAATCAAATTGAAAACCATTTCCTGAACACTGTTTAGCTATTGAAAAAGAAACAGATGGTGAGGAGTTAATTAGAGGCATCGTTAGTTTTGAAAGTGGCTGTAAGATCAAAGGCTTGTAAAGTAAACTCAAATTTTCACTCTACAATCAAAGCAGGGAATGCATATATTACACAAATCAATGGGACAGTTAGTGTTCCAATTGTTTATTGACACTGCCATCTGTTCTGTTTCATAATCTCCAGCAGCATCAGTTGGTGCGGCTCAGGGCAGTGATGCTCTCTTCAATTTCAGTTATTTTTTTCAGCAGTTGATTCACTTTGTTCTCATTTAACTCCAAGCAGAGAAATTCTGATTCCTAAGACAGAAAAAAAACAGAATTCTTCAAATTCAAAGATAACAACACGTCAACTCTACATTTCGCTCCAGGTCTTTAATGAATCTTGAAACATTATGCCTCAGCAAATCATTGGTACAGGTTGCTAATCACTGTGCCCAGGGCCCAAGCAATCACTGTTTTACCCCATTCATCAGTTAACCAACTAGAAGCAAAATCAGAATCAGGTTTACTATCACTGGGATATATCTTGAAATGTGTTGTTTTGCTGCAGTAGTGCAGTGTAATACAAAATACCACCATAAATTACACTAAAAATAAATTTATATACAAGTAGTGCAAAAAGAGACAAAACAAAAGGCTATATGGGTAGTGCTCATGGAAACTCAAGATGGGGCCAAAAAGTTATGACTCTTCACGTACAGTTCCTGAAGAGAAACATTAATAATTCCCATTTATGGGTACTACAGCTGGAATCCACAGTCATAGCCATGGGTGCTTCAGTAAATAACATTGCTTTAAGATATTTTTTAAAAATTTATCAATCCTCAAAATCAGCAGGCTCCAGTCTGAAGACTCCAGCTGTGAGTGCAGTTTTCCTTTAAGAGAAAGGAAATACTGAAACCCAAGTACTCCTACTGCTTTTCGTTAACTAACACTCAGTACGTTACCTTCAATTACATTTTTATGAACCTCATTCACCAAAAGCATTCTGAAAATCCAAGTGCACTGGTTACCCTTTTCTACCACACCAGATATATCCTTAAAGAACTCCAACAAATTAGTGAAACCTAATTTGCCTCTTTCAAGCATTGTGTATGGAAACTACACTACAGAAGACAGGAGGGCATGACAACATGTAGTTAAAACTGCCCCATGCGTCACTGGCACGAGCCTACCTACCAAAGATATACAGTATATATGGAAGAGTGCCAAGAAAGGCTCTCAATATCATGAAGGTTTCCCACCCACACAATTTCTCCCACTCCCATCAGGGAAGAGCTTATGCAGCATCCACACCAGGACCACTGGACTCAGTAACAGTTACTTCCCTGGAGTCATTAGTCTAATACCTTCCTCTATTAAACCACCCCACCATCATTGCACAGCCCCTCAGCACACTTCATTCCACACCCCCCCACCATGCACTGCTACGTCAGGCTTTTACCTTATACCAATACGGACACAGCCACTGTCCTACTGTTTTCATATTCCATGCTGCTCCTTAGAAGTGGTCCCCTTCCAAGAGTCACTCTGTCACTTTATCATTTCCTGTCAGTCACCTTATATAGAGATAATCCTACATCTGATGTTACATTATGTACATAAGCTAATCTTATGTACATACATCCACACTCAGTTACTTGTACATTGCGTTTTATAGGATTGTTTTTATATTTGCTGATTTTTGTTTGTTTTATTGTATATTTTTATCTTATTTGTGCTTTTTATGCTGCATCAGATGTGGAGTAACAATCATTTCCTTCTCCTTTACACTCGTGTACTGAAGAATGGCAAAAGACAACCTTGAATCTCAATCACATTTAGATCACAATGCCACGCTAATAGGTTGGTTACTCTTTCCAAAAAAAAAGTTGCAGTCATATTTGCAATCTCTTCAAACTACAGGAACCACTCCAGAAACTAGAATTTGGAAGATGTTGACTACAGTTTCCACTGTCTTCATAACCATCTTGTTGAAACATGTACTCCAGAAAGGGATGAACAAAAAGCAAATATTAAGCCAAATAACAAGGATATAATAATCAATGGTAGAAAATCTATAAGAATGTAAATAAAAACAGCTGAGAGAAAGCACATGCCCATACCCCAAATGATCTGTTTTCAGCTGTGTATTCTATTTAAATCAAAAGTGTCTTGGAAATATGAGTCCTAAGACTAACCATTTTGGAACCAGCAACCTCAGTATTTAAATTTAAAATGAGACACCACTGTAATCTTCCTTTGAAGATATTCTAAGTCTTGGGATAGGAAGTTCCACGATTTAACCCTTCTGAGGTCGAGTGAGTGGAAATGCCCCAGTGCAGCAGTTTTTCCATTTTAAAATCTCTCCTGCACAGGTTTCCTGTCATCGCCGGACACAACAGACAACCACCACAGTGCAATATATAAAATTTACTATAAGTTATTTAAAAAAAAATGCAAAAAGAAAGCGAATTGTGAAGTAGTATTCATTGGTTAATAGACCAGATGGTGGAGGGAAAGAGTATGCGTCTTCAGGCTCCTGTACCTCTCCCCTGATGCTAGTAATGAGAAGAGGGCATGACCTGGACAATGAGGGCTCTTCATGATGGCTGCCACCTTTTTTTGAGCGATCACCTTCTGAAGACACCTTTGATGGTGGGGAAGCTAGTATCCATGGTAGAGCTAACTGAGACTACAACCCTTTGCAGCTTCTCTTCATTCTGTGTATTGGAGCCTTCATACCAAATGGTGACACAACCATTCAGAATGCCCTACAAGGTACATCTGTAGAAATCTGACAGTCTGTGGTGATATACCAAATCTCCTAAAATTCCTAATGGACTATAGCCTCTGGTGTGCCTTCTTTGTGACTGATTCAATGTTGGGTCCAGGATAGCTTCTCAGATGTTGACATCTCTGAACTTGAATCTGCTCACCCTTTCCACTGCTGAAGATGGGTCTCTGAGGATCTACTGCATTGATGCCTGGAGGGCAGGTTGATTGCCCTGCAGTAACTCTATTATCTGTTTGAGATTATGACTACAAGCATTGGTGCACACTTGAGTTTTACCAAGGTCCCTCGATGCCACATTTCTGTCAAATCCTGGCTTTGATACCAACAGCAGTAACATCTAGAAATCATCTCTTTGATTCATGTCTAGACCAAGGCTGAGAAAGTGTCCAAACCAAGTGATTTGGGCAATTACAGCTTGAAATCACAGTCAGACTTCCATTACTTTTCCAATGATTAACCATAAGTTGACTGTTCTATTAGTTGGATTGGATTTGACTTTTTTTTTGTGAACAGGACTCATCTGGACAAAGGTTCCATCTTGCAGAGCCATTGTCAGTATTGTCAATGTATTAAAACACTTGGAGAGTTAAAAGCTTGTTCTGGAGCTCAAGCCTTCAGTACTAGAACTAGAACCACCCTGCCAAATGCAAAAATTCTATTCCCTATTCCCAGTTCCTCCGCCTCTGCCGCATCTGCTCCAAGTGTAACACTTACCCAACAGGCTGGTATATGTCTAGGGGAAAAAGAGATCCAGCCACACACCAACCCCGCCTCCCGTACACGCAGGTGCTGTGAGAATCGAGTTTATGCCTCGCGCATATCAAACTCACAACAAATACCGTTATGAAATACACTTTAAAGAGTTTACTAAAATTAAAAGAGTATTAGGCAGTACAATATATATATATATATACAAGAAAAAAACAAAAGGCGCCAACTTATCAAAGTTCAGTCAGTTTAGTGCACATCGGTGGAGCTCATCCAGCGAACCATTCGACTCCTCGGTGGTCGTCCTCCCGAAACTCCCACTTCGGACTCCCCGGTGGTCTCCCGAGCGCACGTCCTCCTTCCTCGGCGTCTCCCTCCGGACTCCCCAAGCCCGCGCAACCCCTCCCCCAAGTTCCCAGCCTCACAAAACACAGTAACATTCCCCATTGATTAACAAATGAATACAATTACCATATCAGCCATTCTAAAGCGAAACAACGGCAAGAGAAACTTTTAACAGACAAAGAAGCATTCCTACTCGTAACAAACCAAAGAAGCCCTTTTTAGTAACATACACAGGACATTGTACACAAGGATGAGGCTTTCCATTCCAGGACATCCCAAATGTCCTCTTTCTTTAAGAATCGTGGTTTCCCTTCAGCCGTCATCAATGATGCCCTCACCCGCATCTCCTCCATTTCCCGCACTTTGGCCCTCACCCCATCCTCCCGTCACCACAACAGGGACTGTGCCCCCCTTGTCCTCACCTATCACCCCACCAGCCTCCAGATCCAGCATATTATTCTCCGCAACTTCCGCCACCTTCAACAGGACCCCACCACTAAGGACATCTTTCCCTCTATACCTCTCTCTGCTTTTCGCAGGGATCGTTCCCTCCGCGACTGTCTGGTCCACACGTCCCTCCACACAGATCTCCCACCTGGTACTTATCTCTGCAAGCGTAAGTGCTACACCTGTCCCTACACCTCATCTCTTACCACCATTCAGGGCCCCAGACAGTCCTTCCAGGTGAGACAACACTTCACTTGTGAGTTTGTTGGGGTAATCTATTGCATCCAGTGCTCCTGGTGCGGCCTCCTCTACATCAGCAAGACCCGACGCAGATTGGGGGACCGCTTCGTCGAGCACCTGCCACAACAGACAGGATCTCCCGGTTGCCACTCACTTCAACTCTCCTTCACATTCCCATTCAGATATGTCCATACATGGCCTCCTCTACTGCCATGATGAGGCCAAACTTCGGTTGGAGGAACAACATCTCATATACCGTCTGGGTAGTCTCCAGCCCCTTGGTATGAACATCGAATTCTCAACTTCCGGTAATTCCCTCCCTTCCCCCATCCCACCTCTACTCTGTCTCCTCTTCTAGCTGCCTATCACCTCTCATGACTCTGCCTTCTTCTACTACCCATAGTGCTTTCCCCTTAGATTCCTTCTTCACCTCTCCTGCCTATCCCCTCCCTGCTTCCCCTTCCCCACCCCTTGATCTTTTCTCTGATTGGTTTTCCACCCTCCCCCCACCTTCTTTATAGGGCTCCTACCCCCTCCTTCTTTAGTCCTGATGAAGGGTCTCAACCCGAAACGTTGACTGCTCATTTCAACGGATGCTGCCCGATCTGCTGAGTTCATCCAGCTTTTTTGTACGTCTAGTACTAGAACCCAAATGTTTTCTTGGCAACATGACATTAACTCAGTTGGCTGAAGGCGAGGTTTTGTGAAGTCAAGGCAGATCATCACTTGACACTTCTGATTTAACATGAAAATCACTCAGACTTGTCTTTCAAACTCACATGCTGGGCTCTGCTATCATTGAGCTTGCGGATACACTTGGAGCCTCCACCATCTTTTAGGTCCACAATCTTTCATGGCACGAGTGCCAGGCCTGCAAAGCTTTATCACATCTATTGGTTTTGAGACTGCTAAGCTCTATCCATGAAAATTCTGTTTTTATGCAGTTCTGTATTATACTTGAGTAACATCTTGTTTTAAGGATTTCATCATGCTTTTTGGCACTCCTCCTTGAGTCGATACTGATCTTCTGGGTTGAGTTAATAAAAGTGCGAGTCATGTGCTGGCTATTAAGTTACAGATAACAATGACCTTTTCCCCTTGTTTATGTTTGCTTATTATTTTCTGCAGACCAAATCTTTCAAGACTGCTATTCTGTCAGTAGTTGGCAATACCAAGCTATTCAGTGATGGATGTAGAAGGTACACTGCTTGGGGAATGTAGGCATTCAAGCATCTTTGAGATGAAAATGAACCACTTACTCATCAGCAGATGGAAGCTAAAAGGTAAAAATCAGGAAAAGGTATCCTGGTTCATGTTTGACCTGATTCCATGAGGCTTCTTGTGATATGTATTTTATTGTTAGACCTCCTCGATCCTATCTGCATACAATTGGATTGCCACCTCTGGTTTATCTATCTGTGAATAGCTTGTACCATAGGATTTTGATGAAATTGTTTATGGCACATTATCAACAAGGGAATAATACTGTGACAACAATTTTCTCAGTTTACTGTTTGATTATGTTATGGACCACCTTTCACAATTTAAATACTAATCCCAAAATGCCCATGATCAAGACTTCAAAGTTAACTGGGCTGTTAGCGCCTTTGCTGTCTGCAAATTCTGCGGCCTTTTACAGTTTTAATTTGATTGCATCTTGACACACTAGTCAATGCACTAATCAATAGCTTGCTAGGCCTTTCAGATGACACCAAAGAGTAAACAACATAGTTGCAAGTCTCAGTCTGAAATCTTGACTCTTTATTCCTTTTCATAAATGCTGCCTGGCTTGCTGAGTTCCTCCAACATTTTGTGTGTGTTATTCTGGATTTCCAACATCTGCAGAAACTCTTGTATTTATGATTGCATCAGGCTGGATTGGGCAAAGGTGGCAGATTATTTCCCCTGAAGGACATTAGTCAACTGAATAGGCTTTCGTAACAATCTGATTTCATTGTCACAATGACTACCAGCAGCCAGAAAAGTTGCAAAAGTTCTCCGTTTTCCCTAAAGAAAAAGAACGGTCTTTCTTTCCTTCTACAGGCTCTCCCCAGGTTACAAATATCTGCCTTATGGAAGTTCCCAGAAATATTATTATATTCAAATGAGAACCAATCTTGAAAAAGACCCATTTACGTCCAACCTCCCCACAGCAGTCAGATACCATTGTCTTTTCAAAGCACAAGCTGCAGCAGCTACTTCAGAGGATTGCTTTTGAAATTGGCAACCAAATGCTTCTATTGTTATTCATGAAACAATACTCTATTAAATAAGGTAACAGACTGTCACTTGAAATGATCAAAACCAGCCACCAAGTGTCAGGCATCCCAATTCTGTACCATTGTAACTAGGCAGCTGAAAACGATAAATATATGTTGATGTTGATTGGCCTTATAAGTACTGCAAAGGTATGATTACACATCAAGTGATTGTAAACAAATGATTATAAACAGACAGTAATGGCGATCAATCTTTTGGTTAGTTACATTTTTCAATAAACATCAAATTTTCACATTTATTTTGCTCATAGGAAGAACAGGCTCAGGAATATGAACAAATCTTGAACGAATGAGCGAAACCAGCAATTGTTAACCATGTTTTTGTCAGCTTTAAACAACTTGGAAGAGCTGAACTTCAATAATTTTATAATACACAAGCAGCAAAGCAGCTGTTGTTCCAATAAACACCTGAGACAAAGTTCATCTCCAATTTTTGGTCCTATAGCACTGATGGAATTATTGCCAGATACTACACAAATGGATTCAGAAAATGCATGTGCTGTACTTTCAAAATAAACAAATCAATGCGGTAAGTGATAGTATGAAGCTTGAGAGTACACAAGGCCATTGTGCTGCAGTGGACGTTACATTCCAACTGAGCTTTTACAGGTGACTATAAACATGTGGAGTTCAACAATACAAACATGCCCAGCGTACGTACAAAGGCAGATTTCCATTAAATAAGGATAAAATATAGGTCCTTATAACACAAACTGAGAAAAAGAGCAAGACTACACAAGAATTACAAGTTTGACAAGATCTTGAAAAGATCTACAAGTGAACATGCAATTAAATAAGGAGAACTAAAGGAATACATGCTTTTTACAAGAAACAAAATTGGACAAATAAAACTTTTAAGATCAGCAAGCACTGACTTAAAGTATTTGAATACCTGAGCCACTGTACAGTTCACAACACTGGAAATCCAGGCATGTGAGAAGATGGCAAATATTACAGCATTTTGTTGACACAGTTAGAACACACTGGACATTGACTAGCACAGTGAATGGGTACTCAGTATAGAGCAGCCTGTTCTTCCAATAAAGGAATATACAAAGAACCTTAACATTTGTAACAAGCACCCACTCATTGTATCAGTATTATAGCATTTTATGTATCACCAACCTTCACTCATTATTGCTTAAAAGAAGGAAAATGCATTTGTCAGCTGGAATGACAAAGTGCACTACAACAGCCCTTACTTTGAATTCAAGAGTTGATAAGAGGCTGAATATCATGAAAGAAGTGATTAGCGCATGTTTTCTAAAAATTAGAAGTCGAGAGTATAATAGAAATTCTGTACCTTAAATGAGCGGGGCATTACCAAAAAGACTGGATTTATAATCCAGGACACAGGACTGCAACTATTCAACCAAGCATACAGTTCCTCCAGCACTTTGTGCGTGTAACCGTTCAAACAAGTGGCTCATCACCATTTACTCAAGAGATCTTAAATTGGCTAGCGAGATAGATTGTAAGTTGCTTCTTCTTCTTTTTAGCAGAATTCCCTTGGTTCTTGAAAGGTTTCATTATCATCATCATGTGCCATACTCTGCCAGAGCCTTGGCGACCACTTTCTTCCACTGGGATCTGTCGGCAGTAAAACCTCTTGCATTTCTGGTGGTGAGGCTGGTCCACTTCTTGATGTCAATTCAGGTTGTCCTCTGTCTGCCTCAGGAGCGGCTTCCTTCAAGCACTGTGCGTTCCAGTGTGTCATCAGTTCTTGAAATGTGTCCAAAATAACGAAGTTTCCTTTGGATAATGGTTTCCAGAAGTATTGATTTCATGCCAATCTTTTCTGGGATGAAATTGTTGGATCTCCTTTCAATGTATGATACCCTGAGGATCCATCTGTATGTCCACATCTCAAATGCTGTCAACTTCTTTTCATCAGCTGCTTTTAGGGTCCATGTTTCACAGCCATATAGGGTTATTGGCCAGATGAGACTCTCGAGGAGGTGTATCTTGATGTCAGTGCTCACAGATCTGTCTTTCCAGATATTCCAGAGTTTGGTAGTGCTTGTGCATGCCATTGCTAGCCTTCACCTTATTTCCTTGCTGCATTCGTTTGTGTCATTTAATTCTGCACCAAGGTATATAAAGGAGGACACTTACTCAATCTTGTCGTTTCTGATGTAGATGTCAGCTTGAATTACAGTTTTGCTCATCACCATAACTTTGGTCTTTTTGCCATTTATCAGCAATCCAAATCTGCAACATTATTGAGTAGTGCTTGTATATCTTCTTCTGTTGTGGCTAGCAGGGCTGTGGCATCGGCATATCTCAAGTTACTGATGGTTCTTCCTCCTATTTTAATGCCAGTGTTGTCTGGAATTGCCAATCTCATGATCATCTCAGTGTAGATGTTAAAAAGGTGTGGAGAAAGGATGAGCCTTGGCGGACTCCTTTCCCATTGCAGAATGATTCAGTCTCGCCAGATGTGGTCCGAAGGCTGGAGGATTGCATAGCATATAGTGTTTCCAGAAGAGTCACTAGATGTGGTGCCACGCCCAGCTGAATCATTGTCATTCACAGTTTGGTGTATTGGACACAGTCAAACATGTTTGAGTAGTCTGTGAAGCAGATGTACAGGGGGGTATTGACCTCTCTCATTTTCTCCATTATTAGGCGCATGTTGAAGAGCTGGTCCCTGGTGCCTCGGCCGTCCTGAAGCCAGCCTGTTCGAGTGCAATTTCTCTATCTACGTAGTTCTTTAGTCTCTCAGAGATGATTATGAGTGGAACCTTGCTGGCGTGTGATATCAATGCAATTGTTTTGTAATTACTGCACTGCAGGAGGTCCCCTTTCTTTGGAATTGGAATGTAGACAGATTTGCACCAGTCTGTTGGCTATTTGCCAGTCTTCCAGATGGCACAGACAATGCGGTGCAAGATGTGGGCCATTGAGGTGCATGTTGCTTTCAGTAGTTCTGCTGGTATGTTGTCTGGACCAGGTGCTTTATTCTTTTTAATCTTCTCGATTGCTCTTTCTACCTCTGACAGTAGTGGCTCTGGTTCATGTTCCAGTGTTGTCCAGACAATGGTTTTGTCACGGTTTTCATTCTCGTGATCTTCACAGAGTTTCCTGGTGTACTCGAGCCACCTTTCCCTCACATCTGCATCTTCTGTCAGAATTTTTCCTTCGACATTTTTGATTGCACCAATTCTTGGTGTGAAGGTGCCGTTAAGTTCTTTTACTGCAGCATAAACTATCTTGCTGTTGCCTTTGTTGGCCTCGTTTTCAATGTTGGTGCAGATGCGTTGTAGGTATGCCTCTTTGTCAAGCCTGCAGCGTCATCGTACTTCATGCTTCAGCTCCTTGTATTCATTATTCGTTGTTCCTTTCTGACCTTTCACCAATCTCTTCTTTTCTACTGCATACAGCGTTTCATTTGTGATCCATTCTGTGCCTTTGTACTTACGTCGCTTTGGAATGTGTTTTTCTGCTGCTGTTGTCAATGCATCTCTTGTGTTCCAAAGTTCTTCTGGTTCAACCTCTTGTAAGTTCAGCAGGGCTTCGAAACTGTTGCAAACCTCTATGCTGAGAGAGTTTGGTAAGTCTGAGAGATCTTATCTGACTGGTGGTTTTGCTCTTAGCCCTGAGCTTCATCTTGGCCAACAGCAGTTGATGATCAGTATCACAGTCAGCTCCTGCATAGGTCCTGCATACTTCAGGATGTTATATTGGCAAAGGTTTCGTTATACCGGCAAACAAAACAATTTCAGCTTCTTCACTCAAAAAAGGAGGGAGACAAAATAATATGAAATGACAGGCCTTTAGTTTAAACATCTATAAGGAAAATGTTGGAAGCCATTATTAAAAATGTAATACAAGGGTTCTTAGGAAAAAAATCACTACTGTTTTGTAAAAGGGAACACACAAGATGCTGGAGGAACTCAGCTTCGATGGAAAAAAAAGTCCCTTCCCCTTTTCCCTCTCTCCGCTCATCTCCTTGCCTACCCATCACCTCCCTCTGGTGCTCTTCTCCCATTTTTCTTTCTTCCATAACCTTCTGTCTCTTTCACCAATCAACATCCCAGCTGTCTACTTCATCCCTCCCCCTCCAGGTTTCACCTCTCACCTTGTTTCTCTCTACCCTCCCCCCACCTTTTAAACCTACTCCTCAGTTTTTATTCCTCCAGTCCCGTCGAAGGGTTTCGGCCCGAAATGTCGACCGTACTTCCCCCCCCCCCTCCCCCATTGATGCTGCCTGGCTCGCTGAGTTCCTCCAGCATCTGCAGATCTTCTCTTGTTTGTGATTTGTAAAAGGGAACTTGTATTTCATTAATTTGTGCTGTGGATGAATGACACTAATATTTCCAGAAGGTTTTTGAAGAGGGACATCAGAGGCTTTTAATGAAAATAAAATCATGGTGTAAGAGATAACATTCTGGTGTGGATGCAAGATTGGCTCACCAACAGAAAACAGAGAAGGCATTAATGGACCTTTTTCTGGTTGGCAAGATTAAATGAGTGCCAGAAAAAAGTGTTCAGGCCTCAACTTATTATTAGCAGAAGTGACAGATAAATAGTCAGAAGTTAATATCGCTAGGTCTGCAGCTGAAGCAAATATAGAGAAACACTACATTTTGAAGAGCACACAAGAAGGGCACAAATAGAAATTGAAAGGTTAAGTGAATAGTCACAATCAAGCAAACTAAGTGTAATAGAGCAATGTGACTTTTTCCAACTGACTAGAAAAAGAAAAATTAACATCAAAATGGTGAGAGATTGCAGAGCTCTGAGGAACAAAGATCCAAGAGTCTATGCATGGTTTTCAAAAAAATAAGCAGCACATCACATTAATTAGTTACAGGGAACATCATCTGGACCATTGCGCCATTTAATGGAAGATGTTAATATATTAGCAGTTCAGAGAAGGTTTATTAAACAGATTCTCAGAATGGGTGAGTTCTCCTCCGAGGATGGACAAGCAAGGTTTATATTCACAGGAATTTAAAAAGAGAGAGGAGCTTGATTGAAGCATAAAAGCTCCTGAGAGTTTTTTTTGTAACTGGATGACTGAGGAGAAGATACTTACTTTTGTCCTGACGAAGGGTCTCCACCCAAAACGTCAACTGTACTTCTTCCAAGAGACGCTGCCTGGCCTACTGAGTTCCACCGGCATTTTGTGTGCGTTAATTACTTCTGTGTGCGGCTGAATTTAGAACTGGGTGGGTCACTGTCAAAAACAAGGGTTTACAGATTCTAAGACAGCAATGCTGTGATTTGAGGTTTGTTGGTCTTAAGAACTCGTTTCCTCAGAAGCCTGTGAGAACACAGTCTTTTTTTTAAATTTTTTTTATTAGTTTTTCAAAACATTTTACAAAATTAAAAACCCCAAGTCCCAATGAGGAGCATTAATACAGTGCAAGATTAAGCATACAATAACAATATGCTACAAAGGAAGAGAATTTAACAAAAAAGCACCTAAATTAAAGACAAGTGAGCTTAGTGTCCTCCCCAAGCCCCACAACACAAGAAAAAAACAACAACAACTCCAGACCAACCACCACACAATATAAAGAGTATAAGTCTGGACAGTCAAACTCCCAGACTGTGAATACACTTAGCAACAGAGGATAATAATGCCTACTACCAGAAAAAAAAAGGGAGCTGAAAGCAAGGGACCGAAAAGAAGAGAAAAAACAAGAAAAAAAAAACCCCTAGTCAAGAGGAAGGTTATGAAAGTACTCGATAAAAGGTCCCCAGACCTTATGGAACTTTAGATCCGAATTAAGAACTGAATAATGAATTTTTTCGAGGTCCAAGCAGGCCATAATGTCGTTAAGCCATTGCGCATGAGTGGGCGGGGCAACATCTCTCCATCTAAGGAGGATCAAGCGTCTCGCCAGGAGAGAGGCAAAGGATAGTATTCGGCATTTGGTCGGACCCAGACATAAATCTGTCTCGCCCCAAAAACCGAACAGAGCAATTAAGGGGTTAGGTTCTAGGTGCTGATTCAGAATACCCGATAATGTAGTGAAGACATCTTTCCAGAATTTCTCCAAGCTAGGACAGAACCAGTACATATGGATGAGAGAGGCCACGCCCCTCTTGCATTTATCACAGAGCGGACTAATGCCAGGGTAGAATTGAGATAGTTTAGATTTAAACATATGGGCTCTATGAACAATCTTAAACTGTAAAAGGCAATGGCGAGCACAAAGGGAGGTTGAGTTAACCGATTTGAGAACTGAGTCCCAGCTCTCCTCAGATAAGGAGATATTTAAATCCTGCTCCCAGGCCATTTTAATTTTATCCACAGGAGCCCGTCGTAAGGCTGCTAGTTTATCTCGGATAATTGGTATTAAACCTTTACCTAGTGGATTAATGGAAAGAAATAGGTCCATAGCATTTTTCGCAGGCATTTCAGGAAAGTTAGGAATCAAAGGAGCAGTAAAGTGTCGGATTTGGAGATATCTGAAAAAGTGAGCGTTAGGCAGGTTGAACTTAACAGAGAGCTGCTGAAAAGAAGCGAAGTGATTATCAATGAAGAGATCTTCAAAATGTCTGATGCCCTTCCTGTACCAAACATGGAATGCTGAATCGTACGTAGTAGGTAAAAAAAGGTGATTATGTGCGACAGGGCTAGAAACGGAAAACCCCTGGAAACCATAGCATTTCCTGAACTGAGCCCATATACGCAAAGTGTGTCTAACCAGAGGATTAGCTATTGATCTGGGCAGACTGCTAGGGAGTGCAGAGCCAAGAAGTGCAGATATAGATAATTCTTTAGTGGAGCTCAACTCCATTGCCACCCAGTTAGGGCACTCGGGTTGACCGTGGAAGAAAGACCAGAAGGCAGCACAACGTCTATTAGCTGCCCAGTAATATAAGCGAAAGTTAGGTAAAGCCATGCCACCCTCTTTTTTAGATTTTTGGAGGTGGATTTTATTAATTCTAGAGCGCTTATTCTGCCACAGATATGACAAAATAATAGAGTCTAAGGAATCAAAGGATTTAGGAATAAAAATTGGGATAGATTGAAATAAGTATAAAAATTTGGGGAGAACATACATTTGAACAACATTAATACGACCTACCAAGGACATAGATAGAGGTGACCATTGTACCAGACTCTGTTTTATAGCATATGAAAGATTGACAAAGTTTTCATGAACGAGATCTTTAAACTTCCTTGTGACTGTAATTCCAAGATAAGTAAATTGATTATGGACTACTTTAAAAGGGAGATCACGAAATATTAGTTCTTGTGCTTCTTTATTAATTGGGAAAAGTTCACTCTTATGTAAGTTGAGTTTATAGCCAGAGATCTGGCTAAACTGGTCAAGAAGTGAAAACATTAGAGGTAAGGATGTAGACGGATTTGAGAGAAAGAGTAATAAGTCATCAGCATAGAGAGAAACTTTATGCTCAACACCCCCTCTCCAAATCCCGGTCAATTCAGGACAATTTCGAAATGCTATAGAACACAGTCTTTAAAATGCAGAGGTTGTTAGGTTGTTAACAGATCAGCCACAATCTTATTGTATGGTGTAGAAGGCTCAAAAGGACCGGGTGGCCTACATGACATTCCTAAATAAAATGAAAGGTAATGGCAAGAAGGAATGGGCAAAAAGCAGTGGCCAATGACACTCACATTAAAAACCATTTTAGTACAGTGGCTTGCCTCAAATTTATCCAGGCCTCAATAGGCTGATAGAGAGCGTATGGCTGAACTGAGATCAGGCCTATGAACATAAATTTAGTCTGCACACAGTGATGTTATGCACAATTGATTCCAAGAAAGACGCTAAAACATGATTAGTCACTGGGAAGGGCAAAACTACTTTATTTTTATCCAGAATCTAAAGCAAAAATCAGAGAACCACTGAAGTAATTTTAATGTTGTCATTTCTTCAGTCAGCATTACAGTAATGTTGGTTGGACAACCCTCACTCATGCAATAATTTATGGAGCATTTCTAATTAAATACTGGATTAGCATTCATTGGGCTAGTCATCTGATTCAGAGACACGAGTCTCACCATGGCAGCTGAGGAATAAAAATTCAAGTTATTAAATCTGAAAGAAAAAAAACTAGAGGAAAAAAATGACTGCAAAACTATAGCTGTTAAAAACCTAGAAAGTTCAGGGATGTCCTTCAGGGAAGGAAATCTGCCACCTTAAACAGATTTGACATGTACATGACAAGAAACCCACTCACCAGTCACTTGTTTAGTCTAGGGGATTAGTTATATGATGACCAATAAATGATGGCCTGCCCACAGCCTGTAAGTTGAAAGGTTTTGAATAGTTTAGCTTTGTTAACTCATGCCCATAGTATCAATATATAGTACAACTCATACTGCTTTGTGGCACAAGTATTAAAAGGTTATACCAGGCAAGCCTGTCCAGTGACAGAAGGAAAGCAAAACAGTGCCCTGCTTTGTAAGCTTAAAGGTAACTTTAACCAAAACATGACCTTCAATTTCTACAATGATGCATTTCTGGAAGGCTGGAAGAACTGGGAACAGGAAACTATCAGTGGAGTTAGTAACAGAAATAGATGAATAAAAATGAGAAACTACACTAAGTGGGTCAGGCAGAAACTCTTACATAACAGAACCACAACTGTTAAGATGAATAGCCTCTTCACTCTAAATACTTAATATGAGGTCCTTAAAATAAAACCTTCTCTACAACCTCCACTGCTAGTAGAATAGTATGGAGGGGGAAAAGTTGCATGACTTGTGTATCTTAAAGTCCTTTTATCTATCCTATGTACTTGCCTGCTTGTGTGAAAAAGCCTCTTGTTAAAAATTGTGGAATTTGAAAAGTGATGAGATAGCATTCCATCTGAGACATGCCCTCTTCTGACGAGGTGGTACTGAAGAACCACACTTATAATTCAGAAAAAGTTTCTTCCTCTTCACCAGAATTTTGAACATTCCCTAGTTATTCTTTTTTTAAAAATAGGTGAATTCTTTTTGTAATTTATTTAAAAAATGGCTTTGCTCTGTACTGCTACTGCAAAATAACAAAATTAGCATAATAAGTTTGTGATTAATAAATACTATCCAACATGAGGTGCCATCAACACACAGTTCATTAAGTATTTCATATAAGTTTCATTATCAGAAAGTTGTACAAAGAGTATTTGATGAAAATCTTCATTTAAAAGAAATTCAGGATTCTTTTGGTGGTTTATTGATTTTTGTTATTGTCAATGAAACAACAAACAAAATAGCTTTGGCATTGCAGGTCAGTGTGCTAATAAGATGGAGAATTCAACTATGGAAAAATGCCCCACAGAACACTCAATCTGCATGGGGTTTCGTCAATGTAAAATCTTCAACACGGATAGCAAATGTAGAGTGGGTGACTGCTATGCAGAATACATTTGCCTTTATTTCTCATATCTCATTTCTTTAATACCTTAAAGGACTACTGGAAAAAAAAGTGCTTAGGCCTGAAACATTAACTGTTTTGTTTTAGCAGATGATGCATGATCTGCTGAGCACTGCCAATACTTTTGTTTTCTATTTTAGATTTCCAGCATCATCAAGAGCTCTCAACCACATTTCCTGTTTCCTCTGTCTGTTGTCTCTACCTCTCCCCTGGAACAGAACAATGGGGTACTCTCTTTTCACCATCACCTTTTACATTCAATTCCTTTGCAATTTCCATAAGCTCCCACATCATCCTATCACATTTTCCCCTTCTGTATTTCCACAAGAAGCACTCTCCGTCATGGGCTGATTCACTCTCATGTTCCCACCCACCACTTGCCTTCCCACGGAACTTATGATATAATACCCATCAGTTCACCCCTTCCCTTCCCACCATCGAGGGCCCAAAGTAATCATCTCATGTGAAGCAGTGATTCATCTACACTTCTTCCATCAAATATTTGGCATTCAATACTCACAATATAGCTTCCTCCAGAATCAAGAAATGAAATGCATGTTGGGTGAATGTTCAGTTCACAGGAGTGATCATGAGCTTCTCAGTGCATACCATTTTAATTTCCAATCTCTCCCATTCCCGTTGGCTGACTGCAACCTCCTCCACAGCCACAGTGAGGCCTAATATAAACTAGAATATCTCAGTTTAGGTTTGGGCATTGTGCAACCTTCTTGAATGAATACTGACATTTTTCAACTTCAGGCAAACTGCTTTCCCATTCTTCTAAATTCTCATGCTTGTATTCTTTTAACACCTAATTTAATTAAAATACAGGTAGTCCCTGAGTTACGAACGTCTGACTTACGAACAACTCCTACTTATGAACTGAGGAAGGAGAACGCCGTCCGCCATTTAAAGTCAGATCGCAATGCCATCCGCCATTTTAAGTCATTGCTGTTGACACTGTGTTGAGTGTGTAACTTTGTATTTGGCTTAAATTTTTCTTAGCAAGATTCACCCTGACCCCGCATCCCCTCCCGTTCCGGTCAGCTGGTGGCGCAGTGAGATCAGCACCGGGCTCGAGAACGGAATTTCCGAGTTTGATCCAGTGATAGACCGCTCCTGTGCTGGGTTGATGTCGATCCAGTGACTCCCGTACCATCTGTGCCGGGTTGATGTCGAGCTCGCAACTCGACCTCATAAAAAAAACACTGCCACCTCCAGTTTAAATTCCCACGCAGAATATTGCGGAGGATCAAATACCCAAACCCAGCACAGCCCCCACTTGTCCCATTTAGCATGTCTCAGTACGGTGGTCTTAGGACCCAGTGGACCTCGGGAGCCAGCGCAACTCGGGACCTGCCGCCTGCAGTGTTTCTGTTCCATTGACGGGAAGCGATTGCGATTGAAAATAAAGTGGAAATAATAAAGTGTTTGGAAAGAGGTGAAACGTCATTGGTCATTGGAAAAGCATTAGGCTACAGTCGGTCAACGATCGGAACAATTTTAAAGGATAAAGTGAGAATAATGGAGCACTTGGAAGGCCCTGCCCTGATGAAAGCTACAATTATTACTAAGCAACGCAGTGGTTTAATTATTGGAATACATATGGTTCTTAAGTGTTTTATATGCAGAGAAAGGTAAAATATATACTATATACTAAGACAAACGTTTGACTAACTGACGCTAAATAATATCGGATGTACTTGTTCTGACTTGCGTACAAATCCAACTTAAAGATGGTCTCAGGAACGGAACTCGTTCGTAACCCGGGGACTGCCTGTACTCACAGCACTATGTTGTTACAAAAAAAGATACGGTAGCCGTGAATGATCTATCTGAAGATGTTTGCAGATTTGTGAAGTGATATGTGTAATTCCTGATGATGTGCTTTATTTTGGAATTTGAAAATAAATCACCCATGTTGGCTTAGTTCAAGAGGCTGCAAATGATTAATCCAAATAAGGATTTGGTTTTACTTTGGTACAAGTCTGATTGTTCTGTAATATTTATTGAAAATAGAAACTAAAACTTAAACATTCATATTTAAGTTTGTTTATCAATAAGAAGACTAGTCTTTAATTTCCAAGTTCAAACAAATTTGAAAGGATAGGGAAACAACACACACAAAATGCTGGTGGAACACAGCCAGTCAGGCAGCATCTATAAGAAGCACTGTCGACGTTTTGGGCTGAGACCCTTTGTCAGGACTTGAAAGGATAGGGTATGGCTTCCAATAGTTATTTTATTCTCCAGGACAAAATAGTGCACATTTTAATGATGTCACAGAAAGTAAGAACTCTGTATCGTAAATAATTAAACTATGCATGGGACTGACAACATTTCCTGTTCCCAATCCAAGTTATAATCACCCTGGGTCTAAATACAGGAGTTTTCTACTTAACCAAACTGTTCAATGCAACCTTTCCAAGGACAATTAGGGGTCAGTGAGTAACAAATACAGGGCTTGATAGTGATAGCCACATCCAGTAAAATTAATAATAAAAAAGGATCCAAGTTAAAATACACAATATAAAGTGACAACTATACACATCTTCATCTGTCATTGCATATAAATCTTTCTCCTCACAGCCTGACAAATACACAAAGACATATCAGATGGGAGCAACATCTAACTTTCAGCTTTCCTGCATATCTAATTAACAAAGATGTCACATGCCAAAGCCTTTTTAAAATAGAACAAAAAGCTACCCTGTCATTGTGTCTGTTGGATGAAGGGAACAGTCAATTTGTTTGGTAGTTCAATTCAGGCATGGATCAAGATTCCCCCTGGTCTTTTATATTTGCTCATTAATAACTGAGAAACAACAGCTTAATTTTCCATCATTGAAAAATGACATGCTGTGAAACAGTTCTCTAACATAGATTATTTCTGGAAGGAAGGATCATCCATTCATCAGGATGGAGGATAAAGCCTGAAGATACAAACTCAACAATTTGGGAACATCTTTACCCCTCCGCCAGCAGATTTCTGCATGGACATTGAACCCATGAACATTAGCTCACTACTTTTTTTCTATTTTTGCACTGCGGTCGGCCCTCCTTATCTGCGAATTCCGCATGCGCGAATTCAACCAAACGCGAACTGCGAAAACCCAGAAGTGCTCTTCCAGCACTTGATGCTCGAGCACGTACAGACTTTTTTTCTTGTCATTATTCCCTAAACAATGCAGTATAACAACTATTTTACATAGCATTTACATTGTATTAGGTATTATAAGTAATCTAGAGATGACTTAAAGTATACGGGAGGACGTGCGTGGGTTATCGTGGATCAAGATAAAAAAAAAATCAGAAGTTCTCTTACTCAGTAAGTTGGAACAGGTACATCCGGTATTATTTAGCATCAATCAAACATTTGTCTTAGTATATAGCATATATTTTACCTTTCTTTGCATATAAAACACTTAAGAACATATGTTTCAGCGCCGGGCTCGGGAACTTCTTCCCAAGTTTGATCCAGTGACGGATCGCTATTGAGTGCACTCTCCACCGTGCTGGGTTGATGTGGAGGATCAAAAACCCAAAACCCAATAATTAAACCACTGTGTTGCTTAGTAATAATTGTAGCTTTCATTGGGGCAGAGCCTTTCTCACCTTATCCTTTTAAAATTATTCCGATCGTTGACTGACTGTAGCCTAATGCTTTTCCAATGACCGATGGCATTTCACCTCTTTCCGATCACTTTATTATTTCCACTTTATTTTCAATCGCAGTTGTGAACAGAAACACTGCGGAATCAAATCTCTGTTGCTGGGTCCTAATGTCCACCACTCTGAGAGAGGTTAAATAAGGTCTAGGGTTCCGCTGGGTCCTAAGATCCACCGGATTGAGACAGGTTGAATAAGGGACTTGAGCAGCCGCAAATTTGGTATCCGCGAGGAGTCCCTCGCAGATAGATCAATCCCTCGCGGATAGGGAGGGCCGACTGTACTTATTTAACTTTTCAAAAAATATATGCTACTTACTGTAATTTATAGGTTTTTTATTCTGTATTCCAATGCACTGCTCCCACATTAAAGTAAATTTCATAACATATGCCAGTAATATTAAACTTGATTCTGATTCTGACCCATGGAATAAGTTTTAAAAGTTTAAGAATGTACCAACAATTTTTCTTTTATTTATTTTCTTGTTGTAGGTATCAGCTCTCCAAAGGTTACCAATGTCTGACATTTGAACACAGTATACATACAAGTATTTGGGAGACTGGAGGGAAAGATTTGCTGGCAGCTTCTGCCAGGTGGCAATGGCGATTTCTACGTGTTTTCTTTCCCTACCAGTCCACCCTTAACAACCCGAGGCTGGGTCAGGCAGACCCAAGCTAACAGCACTGAGCAGACTTAAGGGTTTACTCACCGAGTCAATGAGGCTGGCTGAGGGCCACTCTTCCCGTGCCTACTCACCCTCTAGTCATTACTGTTTCTATTATCCTCTTCAGCAAACCATTTCTGTTCATTTCCAGCTTACAAACAGTTTAGGTTAAATAGCTCTCAAGTACACCAGGACTGCCTGCATTGTCATGAGAAGCTGTACCTGTCATTTACAATGCTGACATCCATTTCTTAATAATAGCTGCAGCTGCTTCTTCCCCACAAACTACCGCTTGAAGTCCAATGTGAGGATGTGCTGAATCTAAAAATTTCAGTTGACCCAGTGTCATTAGATATTGTAAATCAGAATCAGGTTTAATATCACCATCAGATGTCTTAAATTTGTTAACTTAGCAGCAGCAGTACAATGAAATACATGATAATATAGGGAAAAAATAAATCAATTACAGCAAGTATACATATATATGCCTGTAAAATAGTTAAAATAAAAATAGTGCAAAATCAGAAATATTAAAAGCGAGGTGATGTTCATGGGTTCAATGTCCATTTTGGAATCAGCTGGCAGAGGGGAAGAAGCTGGTCCTGAATCACTAAGTGTGTGCCTTCAGACTTCTGTATCTCCTTCCTGATGGTAACAATGTTAAGAGGGCATGTCCTGGGTGGTGGGAGTCCTTAATGATGGACGCTACCTTACTGAGACACCACTCCTTGAAGATGTCTTGGATACGAGTTATAGCCTCCTAATTCATATTTCTGGATCATTGGGATCTCTTTTGGGAAAGGTATAACCTGTATAAAAAGGACTGGTTTCACCTGAACTAGTATCCTTGTGGGCAGGTTTGCTAAAGCTGCTGGGGTGGGTTTAAACAAATTTGGCAGGGGGATGGGAACCAGAGTGATAGGTTTGGGCAGCTGGCATACAAGTGGTTGCAGTGAGTAGTGAGACTATATGGAAGGATAAAAAGAAGATAGGGCAAAATCAGTGCGATGGGTTGAAATGCATCTTTAAACTAAATAGTAGTTCAACAGTTCAATAGTTTGGAAAAGTGCGGATAAATTAAAAGAGGAGAGTGCAGGACAGATTATGAGAGTCTCCAGAATAAATAAAAAGACAAAGTTTAGAACAGGATAGGAATCTAAACAAATCGTAACATGCGTCAAAACTGAAAAGGGTGACAGAGGACTGACTGTATTATATTACAATACAAGTAATATAGGGAATAAGATAGATGATCCAGTTAAAGATCAGCAGGTATGAGGTTGTGGGCATCACTGAGTCATGGCTAAAAGAAGATCATAGCTGAGAGTTTAACACCCAAGGATACATATTGTATTGGAAGGATAAGCAAGTAGGCATAGGGGATGAGATGGCTCTGTTGGTAATAAAAAAATGAAGTCAAATCCTTAGAAAGAGATGACATAGGATCTGAAAATGTATAATTCTTGTGGGTAGAGTTAAGAAACTGCAAGGGTAAAACGAACCTAATGGGATTTATATAGAAGTCTCCAAACAGTCGCCAGGATATGGGGTAAAAATTACAACAGAAGATAGAAAAGTATATAAAAAGAGCAATGTTACAATGTCATGGGGGATTTCAATATGCAGGTGGATTGGGAAAAATCAGGTGGTGCTGGATCTCAAGAGACTTAGAGCAGCTTGTAGTCGATCCCACTAGGGGAAAAGCAATTCTGAATTGAGTGTGGTATAATGAACCAAATTTGATTAGGGTGCTTAAGGTAAGTGAAACTTTCGGAGGCAGTGATCACAATATGTTAGAATATACCCTGCAGATCGCAAGGAAGAAGCTAAAATCAGATGAATTAGTATTACTGTAGAGTAAAGGGAACTACAGAGGCATGAGAGACCATTTGGCCAAAGTTGATAAGTAACACTAACAGGGATGTCACCAGAACAGCAATGGCTGGAGGTTTTGGACGAAAGGAAGAAGAACCAACTGTGGATGACAAGGGAAGTCAAAGACAGTATAAAAACAAAAGAAAAGTCATACAATATAGCAAAGATTTGTAGGAAATGAGAGGCAAACAAGAGAAAATCTGCAGATGCTGGAAATCCAAACAGACAAAATGCTGGAGGAACTCAGCGGGCCAGGCAGCATCTCTGGAAAAGAGTACAGTTGACATTTCGAGCTGAGACCCTTCTTCAGGACTAGGGGTGAGTGGTGAAATAAAGAGCTGGGAAGCTGATTGTTGAAAGAGATACAAGGCTGGAGAAGGTGGAATCTAATAGGAGAGGACAGAAGACCATGAAAGAAAGGGAGGAGGAGCACCAGTGGGAGGTGATGGGCAGGCAAGGGAGAAGGTGAGAGAGGGAAAAAGGAATGGACTGGAGGGGGGTGGGGCATTATCAGAAGTTCAAGTAAATGATATTCATGCCATCAGATTGGAGGCCGCCAAGATGGAATATAAGGTTTTGTTACTCCAACCTGAGTGTGGCCGCATCGCTACAGTAGAGGAAGCCTTGGATAGACTTATCAGAATAGGAATTGGAAGTGAAATTAAAATGGGTGGCCACTGGGAGATCCCATTTTTTCTGGCAGGCGGAACATTGGTGCTCAGCGAAGCAGTCTCCCAATCTACAACGGGTCTCACAAGAGGCCACACTGGGAGCAGCAGGCACAGGATATGACCCCAACAGACTCAAAGATGAAGCATTGCCTCACCTGGAAGGACTGTTTGGGACCCTGAATAGTAGTGAGGGAGGAGATGTAGGGGCAGGTGTCGCACTTGCTCCGCTTGCAAGAATAAGTGCCAGAAGGGAGATCAGTGGGGAGGGATGAATGGACAAGGGAGTCGCATAGGGAGTGATCCCTGCAGAAAGAAGAAAGTGGGGTGTGGAGGGAAAGATGTACTTGGCGGTGGGATCCCGTTGGAGATGGCAGAAGTTCCGCAGAATTATGTGCTGAACGTGGAGGCAGGTGGGGTGGCAGGTGTGGACAAGAGGAACCCTATCCTAGGTAGGGTGGTGGGTGGATGGGGTGAGAGCAGATGAGCATAAAAAGCAAGTGATGTGGTTGACGGCATCTTTGATTGTGGAGGAAGGGAAGCCCCTTTCTTTTAAGGAGGAGGACATCTCTTTCATTCTGGAATGAAAAGCCTCATCCTGAGAGAAGATGTGGCAGAGCTGGAGGAATTGAGAGAAGGGGATGGCATTTTTACAAGTAACAGGGTGGGAAGAAGTATAGTGCAGGTAGCTGTGATAGTCTGTGGGTTTATAACAGACATCTGTAGATAAGTTATCTCCAGAGACATAGAGATCAAGAAAGGGGAGGGAGAAGTCGGAAATGGATCAAGTAAATTTGAGGGCAGAGTGGAAGTTGGAGGCAAAGTGGATGAAGTTGACAAGTTCCACATGGATGCAGGAAGCAACACCAGTGCAGTCATTGATGTAGCATAGGAAGCTAGAGGATTGGGAAGCTTTTAAAAACCAACAGAAGGCAACTTAAAAATTCCTGATTCCTGATACCCATTCCTGATGAAGGGTCTCGGCCCAAAACGTTGGCTACTCTTTTCTCACAGATGCTGCCTGACCTGCTGAGTTCTTCCAGTGTTGTGTACGTCTAACTTAAAAATAGCAAGAAGAGACAAGATGAAATAAAAGATAAGCTGGTCAATACCAAGAGGATACCAAATTTTTATAAATATATAAAGAATAATAGAAATGTGAGAGTGGACATCAGACCGCTGGAACATGATGCCCGTGAGGTAGTAATTCATTCAGCACTGAATCACTTTTGAAGCAAGAGCCTCTTTCATCATTTTCTAAATGCTACATGGTCAGACTGTGTTGGTGAGACATTCCAAAAGGTTACTGATGATCAATAGTCATGCAAATCAAAATTGTTAAATAAAAGGGAAACAAAATTGGATGCTAAAGGATAAAGTGTAGTCATTCTAGATAGTTCTAAGTCACCAAGTAAAGGACAAGTGGTATATGCAATATACTGTACTAATCGAAACAGCACTCAAAGGAAACTTGGAAACATAATTCATGGATGAGGAAGAAACTATTATCTACCCAATTTGTCTTCCACCATGCTGGGATTCACTTCATACAAGGATAAAGGAGTTATTGATTTAGTTTCAACAATCAATCTCTATCAAACCGTCAAAAATAGAGCCAAATCTTTGGATTCTTCTCAAGCATGCTATATTTTCACAAATTAAGCTTCTAATTACTGAGAGTGGGAAATGGATACAGCTGACTTAAGTTTATGGTACACGTCAGCAGAGATTACAAATTCAAATCCCAGTAGGGCAAGTTGAAAAAACTGGTTAAATAAAAATGGTAATTCTAAAAAAAATGAGATAGAAAATGACCAAATGTCACCTAGTTAATTCACCTCTTCTGGAAAAAGCAACTTCACAACCACAATTAAAACTTTAAAGACAGTTAAGAAAACAAAATATTTTTATGGTCTTACATGCAAGGAACAGAAAACAAACTCATACTTAAGTGTTTCAAATGAACAGACAAGCCCAGAATGTAAAGGCGTAGTTGCAACTGCAAGTTCTGACCCACTTCTCAGGATGGCATAATGCCACACAGTTCCTTACTTCCACTACAACCACAAAGTCAGAGCTGTGTAAATAAACAATTATACCTCTGTAAGAGTTATCGACTCCCTTTAAAATACCATCTTGCTGACTCTGAACCCAATTACTAATCAGAACCCTTGATTACAGTATTCAAAGACGTACTTTTGTTTATTGTCACAGGGAGTGAAAAACTTTTTCATGATTGTGTGAAAACAACTTTTACTTGGAGTGGTCTCCATTTTCCCATGAGATTCAGCTGACTCAAATGGAAAAAAAGAGAAGGCAAGGAGTTAACTGTGGCTCCATGTTATGCTAGCGCTAAATAGAATCTTGATTATTCAACAGCAGCCAGCTCAGAAAGCTCAAATCCCATAACATTTTGACAGAGCCACATTTAGCTTGCATTCAACCAAAGATATAACAAATACTGTAATGATTGTTCAGTATGGAGAATTAACCACTGCAATTAACCCTGCTCTCAATGTTGAGTCAGTGCAGGCACAAAGAAAAATAGTCTTTGCTGACTTTTCTTGTTCTGCTTTTTCATTCAATCTGTCTGTTAGGCCTTTCTAATAGAGGTAATACCGCTATATTGTGTGCTGCCAGTCCTGCAGTCAATTCACTCAGTGCACCAGGACAAGTATCCAAGGCGGACTCACTGAGAAGTTCTCTATAATTCTCTTCATTAATCTATTAAATAGAAGGTTCCATAAACACAGGATGCATGTGAGTAACTAACTTCATCTTAGAGATGCACCCTTGCCTGATCCATTCATTCTCTGTCTGCCCTATACCAACCGTTTCTCTTATTACAAATGCTATCTTACAGAGCAAGCATTTCTATCATTTCCTGTATTTATTTCAGATTTTCACGATCTACACTGCTTCAATCTTTCATTATGAATAGGCACTGAGCCCAAATGCTCACCTCATGTATTTCTGAGCAAAGAAGGGGTGCACAGTAAGAACTCAACTGTCATTTTATCCTTTCAGGTTACAGAGGTGCAGAGAGAGCTCAACTTACTCAGCATCATCATGGGTACAGTTCTCCTTACCATTGAGGGAATCTACAAAAGGCAATTGTCTCAGGAAACTGGGATCCTTTGCTCAGAACCGCCACCACTGAAGCCACGTTCTCTTCTCGATGATAGCATCAAGCTGGAAATACAGGAGCCTGAAGACCCACACCTTGGCGCTCAACAACAGCTTCTTCCCCACTGCCGCCAGGTTCTCAAACCAACCTGAAAAATCCTAGTATCACAGTGAGCTATTTGTTTTGTCTCTTTCTCTTGCTTTAACAGCATGTGTTTATCTGAGTTTATGGACTCCGACCCCAGGATCCCTCTGATCCTCCACACTGCCAAAGGGTCTTAGCATTAATACTATATTCTGCCATCACATTTGACCTACCAAAATGAACTACTTCACACTTATCTGGGTTGAACTCCGTCTGCCACTTCTCAGCCTAGTTTTGCATCCTATCAATGTCCCGCTGTAACTTTTGACAGCCCTCTACACTATCCATAACACCCACAATCTTTGTGTCATCAGCAAACTTACTAACTCATCCCTCCACTTCCTCATCCAGGTCATTTATAAAAATCATGAAGAGTCAGGCTCCCAGAACAGATCCCTGAGGCACCCCACTGATCAACAACCTCCATGCAGAATATGACCCATCTATAACCACTCTTTGCCTTCTGTGGGCAAGCCAGTTCTGGATCCACAAAGCAAGGTCCCCTTGGATCCCATGCCTCCTTACTTTCTCAATAAGCCTTGCATGGGGTACCTTATCAAATGCCTTGCTGAAATCCATATACACTACATCTACTGCTCTTCCTTCATCAATGTGTTTTGTCACATCTTCAAAAAATTCAATCAGGCTTGTAAGGCATGACCTGCCCTTGACAAAGCCATACTGACTATTCCAAATCATATTACACCTCTCCAAATGTTCATAAATCCTGCCTCTCAGGATCTTCTCCATCAACTTACCAACAACTGAAGTAAGACTCACTGGTCTATAATTTCCTGGGCTATCTCTACTTCCTTTCTTGAATAAAGGAACAACATCCACAATCCTCCAATCCTCCGGAACCTCTCCCGTCCCTATTGATGATGCAAAGATCATCACCAGAGGCTCATCAATCTCTTCCCTCACCTCCCACAGTAGCCTGGGGTACATCTCATGTGGTCTCGGCGACTTATCCAACTTGATGCTTTCCAAAAGCTCCAGCACATCCTCTTTCTTAATATCTACATGCTCAAGCTTTTCAGTCCGCTGCAAGTCATCACTACAATCAACAAGATCCTTTTCCATAGTGAATACTAAAGTAAAGTATTCATTAAGTACCTCTGCTATTTCCTCCGGTTCCATATACACTTTTTCACTGTCACACTTGATAGGTCCTATTCCTCTTGCTCTTCACATGCCTGTAGAATGTCTTGGGGTTTTCCTTAATCCTGCCTGCCAAGGCCTTCTCATGGCCCCTTCTAGCTCTCCTAATTTCCTCCTTAAGCTCCTTTCTGTTAGCCTTATTTTCTTCTAGATCTCTATCATTACTGAGTTTTTTTGAACCTTTTGTAAGCTTTTCTTTCCTTCTTGACTAGATTTACAACAGCCTTTATACACCACGGTTCCTGCACCCTACCATAACTTCCCTGTCTCATTGGAACATACCTATGCAGAACTCCACACAAATATCCCTGAACGTTTGCTACATTTCTTCAGTGCCTTTCCCTGAGAACATCTGTTCCCAATTTAAGCTTTCAAGTTCCTGCCTGACAGCCTCATAATTCCCCCTACTCCAATAAAATGCTTTCCTAACTTGTCTGTCTTTATCCCTCTCCAATACTATGGTAAAGCAGATAGAATTGTGATCACTATCTCCAAAATGCTCTCCCACTGAGAGATCTGACACCTGACCAGGTTCATTTCCCAATACCAAATCAAGTACAGTCTCTCCTCTTGTAGTCTTATCTACATATTGTGTCAAGATACCTTCCTGAACACACCTAACAAACTCCACCCCATCTAAACCCCTTGCTCTAGGGAGATGCCAATCGATATTTAGGAAACTAAAATCTCCCACCACGACAGCTCTGTTATTATTACACCTTTCCAGGATCTGTTTCCCTATCTGCTCCTCAATATCCCTGTTACTATTGGGCGGCCTATAAAAAACACCCAGTAAAGTTATTGACCCTTCCTGTTCCTAACCTCTACCCACAGAGACTCTGTAGACAATCCCTCCATGGCGTCCACCTTTTCTGCAGCTGTGACACTATCTCTGATCAACAGTGCCATGCCCCCACCTCTTTTACCTCCCTCCCTGTCCTTTCTGAAACATCTAAAACCCGACACTTGAAGTAACCATTCCTGTCCCTGAGCCATCCAAGTCTCTGTAATGGCCACCACATCATATCTCCAAGTACTGATCAGTGCTCTAAGCTCATCCACTTTGTTCACAACACTACTTGCATTAAAATAGACACATCTCAAACCGCTGGTCTGAGCATGTCCCTTCTTTGTCACCTGCCTATCCTCCCTCACACACTGTCTCCAAGCTTTCTCTATTTGTGAAGCAACCTCCTCTTCCCCAGTCTCTTCATTTCGGTTCCCACCCCCCCAAACAATTCTACATGAAACTCTCCCCAGTAGCCTCAGCAAACCTCCCCGCCAGGATATTGGTCCCCCTGGGATTCCAGTGCAACCCATCCTTTTCGTACAGGTCACACCTGCCCCAAAAGAGGTCCCAATGATCCAGAAATCTGAATCCCTGCCCCCTGCTCCAATCCCTCAGCCACGCATTTATCCTCCACCTCATTCTATTCCTATACTCACTGTTACGTAGCACAGACAGTAAATCTGAGATTACTCTTTGCGGTCCTGCTTCTCAACTTCCTTCCCAACTCACTGTGGTCTGTTTTCAGGACCTCTTCCCCTTTTCCTACCTATGTCATTGGTACCAATATGTATCACGACTTCTGGCTGTTTCCCTACCACTGCAGGATATCATGGATGCGATCTGAAACATCCCAGACCCTGACACCTGGGGGGCAAACTAACATCCAAGTTTCTTTCCAGCATCCACAGAATCGCCTGTCTGACCCCCTAGCTATAGAGTCCCCTATCACTACTGCCTTCCTCTTCCCTTCCCTACCCTTCTGAGCCACAGGGCCAGACTCTGTGCCAAAGGCACGACCACTGTTGCTTCCCCCAGGTAGGCTGTCCCCCCCAACAGTACTCAAACAGGAGTACTTATTGTTCAGGGGGACAGCCACAGGGGTACTCTCCAGCACCCGACTCTTCCCCTTCCCTCTCCTGACTATTACCCACTTGTCTGACTCCTGTGGCCCCTGGTGTGACCACCTGCCTATAACTCCTTTCTATCACCTCCTCACTTTCCCTGACCAGACGAATGTCATTGGGCTGCAACTCGTTCCCTAATGCGGTCCCTTAGGAGCTGCAGCTTGACACACTGGGTGCAGATATGGCTGTCCAGGAGGCTGCGAGATTCTAGGACTTCCCACATCTGACACCGAGCACAGAACACCAGCCTCACACATTTACGTCCTTTCCGCAATTAATATGGATAAACCTACTTTGCCTCGTCCCGTTACTGCATAAGCCTGTTGAGCAAAAGCCCAATGTTTCAAGATAATTATGGAGAAAGACAGGATTGGTCCTCGGGTTGAAATGTTGAGAGTAGAGAGTTTGTACGCTTCTGTTAGAAACAAAGGCAAAGCCAACAGGTTTAGGGAACTCTGGTTTTGAAGGGATTTTGAAGCCCTGGTTAGTGAGGAGGAGGAGGTGCAGAGCAGGATTAATCAGCAAGGAACAAGTGAGGCACTTAAAGAGTTTAGGAAATGCAAGAGAACACTTGAGAGAAATCAGGAGGGCATAAGTACATGGATGGGAGCGATATGGAATGCAATTTTCCAAGTGCAGGTCAATGGGACTAGGCAGCGTAACAGCTCAGCACAGGCTAAATGGACGAAGGGTCTTTCTGTGCAATTGTGCTAAGACTATCACTACTGGTTACCACAATAGGCAGAAGGCACACAAAAACTCACATTTAGAGCTGGTTATATGGATCCTTCGTGGAAACTGGAAAAGTGAGATTTATTTTGGGATTTAAAAATGGAAATGGAAAAAATATTTGTTTAATTAAAAATTGTAAGGAGAAAAGTGAGACCCCCTGCTCAATGAGTGCAGTGTTCTATTTATAACATAAATGACCTTTTTGCCTTTAGCTGGTGGTGCCAAAACAAACATGTTACTGTTTCTAAAACCATTTTCTCTCTGTGCCACTTACAATTTTTCATACATTGTAGATTGTCTATTCCCATGCTACTGAATACAATAAATAAAGGGAAACATGGAAACCAAGTACTAACACAGCATTCATTGAAATCTGCTGCAGTGAAGTAAATAATACAACAGTGCATCTATCCAATTACATTTCCATTTCTTGTTAAACAGTACATGGTGAGACTCTGTTTGCACTACCACTTTGTTTATCTAATGTTTCTCCTTTAAAGACAGTACTTGACCAATGGAGTGGAAAAGCAGCTTGATTCATGGATAGAATTTTACACATGCCAAATAAAGGTTCATCCTGATAATTGTTGACCAAATACGGTTTATTGTCACAATAGGCATCTTAGAATCAATCAATCTCAACTGACCCTTGCTGCAATTTAGCTATTGGGCATGAGGTAACATTACAGCATAAGGTTATATGGAGTTATGTGAACAGCCAAAATGTCTGTATAAACAGGCTTCAGCATTTCCTCTGAATTCTCCTCAGGCACCCACCCAGTTGCAGCAATATTAAAAACCATTAAGATCCAGACAAAAATAGAAGAGTTCGGAGATGTGGGGTGTAACAGCAGTCTGGATGTACGGTGTAAGTTGAATGAAGAGTTAAAATTGGCATGTCGCAAAGGTAATGATACAGTTGTCATGGGGGATTTCAACATGCAGGTAGACTGGGAGAATCAGAATGGTACTGGACTCCAAGAAAAGGAGTTTGTGGATTGCCTCCGAGATGGATTCTTAGAACAGCTTGTACTGGAGCCTACCAGGGAGAAGGCAATTCTAGATTTAGTGTTGTGCAATGAACCGGATTTGATCAGGGACCTCGAGGTAAAGGAACCATTAGGTGGTAGTGACCATAATATGATATGTTTTAACCTACAATTTGAGAAGGAGAAAATCGGATGTGCCAGTATTACAGTTGAACAAAGGGAACTATGGAGCTATGAGGGAGGAGCTGGCCAAAGTTCAATGGAACAATACCCTAGCAGGGAAGACAGTGGAACAACAATGGCAGGTATTTCTGGGAATAATGCAGAAACTGCAGGATCGGTTCATTCCAAAGAGGAAGAAAGATCCTAAGGGGAGTAAGGGGCGGCCATGGCTGACAAGGGAAGTAAAGGGCAGTAAAAAATAAAAGAGAAGAAGTATAACATAGCAAAGATGAGCAGGAAACCAGAGGACTGGGAAGCTTTTAAAGAGCAACAGAAGATAACAAAAAAGGCAATACGCTGAGAAAAAATGAGGTACAAAGATAAACTAGCCAAGAATATAAAAGGAGGATAGTAAAAGCTTCTTTTGGTATATGAATAGCAAAAAAATAGTTAAGACCAAAATTGGGCCATTGAAGACAGAAACGGGTGAATTTATTATGGGGAACAAGGAAATGGCAGACAAGTTGAACAGGTACTTTGGATCTGTCTTCACTAGGGAAGACACAAACAAACTCCCAGATGTAATAGTGGCCAAAGGAACTAGGGTAAAGAATAAACTGAAGGAAATTTATATTAGGCAAGAAACGGTGTTGGATAGACTGTTAAGTCTGAAGGCTGATAAGTCCCCGGGACCTGATGGTCTGCATCCCAGGGTACTTAAAGAGGTGGCTCTAGAAATTGTGGACGCATTGGTAATCATTTTCCTATGTTCTATAGATTCAGGAACAGTTCCTGCTGATTGGAGGGTGGCTAATGTCCCACTTTTCAAGAAAGGAGGGAGAGAGAAAACAGGGAATTATAGACCGGTTAGCCTGACGTCAGTGGTGGGAAAGATGCTGGAGCCAATTATAAAAGAGGAAATTACGACACATTTGGATAGCAGTAGAAGGATCAGTCCGAGTCAGCATGGATTTATGAAGGGAAAATCATGCTTGACTAATCTTCTGGAGTTTTTTGAGGATGTAACTATGAAAATGGACAAGGGAGAGCCAGTGGATGTAGTGTACCTGGACTTCCAGAAAGCTTTTGATAAAGTCCCACATAGGAGATTAGTGGGCAAAATTAGGGCACATGGTATTGGGGGCAGAGTACTGACATGGATTGAAAATTGGCTGGCTGACAGGAAACAAAGAGTAGCGATTAACGGGTCCCTTTTGGAATGGCAGGCTGTGACCAGTGGGGTACCGCAAGGTTCAGTGCTGGGACCGCAGCTGTTTACAATATACATTAATGATTTAGATGAAGGGATTAAAAGTAACATCAGCAAATTTGCCAATGACACAAAGCTGGGTGGCAGTGTGAAATGTCAGGAGGATGGTATGAGAATGCAGGGTGACTTGGACAGGTTGGGTGAGTGGGCAAGTGTATGGCAGATGCAGTTTAATGTGGATAAATGTGAGGTTATCCACTTTGGTGGCAAGAACAGGAAGGCAGATTACTATCTAAATGGAGTCAAGTTAGGAAAAGGGGAAGTACAACGAGATCTAGGTGTTCTTGTACATCAGTCAATGAAAGCAAGCATGCAGGTACAGCAGGCAGTGAAGAAAGCTAATGGCATGCTGGCCTTTATAACAAGAGGAATTGAGTATAGGAGTAAAGAAGTCCTTCTGCAGCTGTACAGGGCCCTGGTGAGACGCCACCTGGAGTACTGTGTGCAGTTTTGGTCTCCAAATTTGAGGAAGGACATTCTTGCTATTGAGGGAGTGCAGCGTAGGTTCACAAGGTTAATTCCCGGAATGGCGGGACTGTCATATGTTGAAAGATTGGAGCGACTGGGCTTGTATACACTGGAATTTAGAAGGATGAAACATATAAGATTATTAAGGGATTGGACACGTTGGAGGCAGGAAGCATGTTCTCGCTGATGGGTGAGTCCAGAACTAGAGGCCACAGTTTAAGAATAAGGGGTAGGCCATTTAGAACAGAGATGCGGAAAAACTTTTTCACCCAGAGAGTGGTGAATATGTGGAATGCTCTGCCCCAGAAGGTAGTGGAGGCCAAGTCTCTGGATGCATTCAAGAGAGAGTTAGATAAAAGTTCTTATAGATAGCGGGGTCAAGGGATATGGGGAGAGGGCAGGAACGGAGTACTGATTGTGTATGATCAGCCATGATCACAGTGAATGGTGGTGCTGGTTAGAAGGGCTGAATGGCCTACTCCTGCAACTACTGTCTATTGTCTATTATCTATTGTGAAATCAAGTGAACAGCTCATACAAAAATCTAGAGGAATGAATAATTCAAGTGGACTGTTGTAGGTGCAATAACCAAGGTATTATAATTTTTTTTGTCTAACTGACTCAAAAATTTTCTCTCCCCTTCACATCAAAATTTAAACTGGCAATGTTGTACAATATTCAGACACAGGAGTTCAAGTACGTAATGCAACTGGTTACCCAAAGAGCAGAATTAATAATCCCAAGACCCCAGGTTCAAGTCCCACTATGTAAACTGTGGCATGTAAATTTGGTTAATAATTTTACAAAAGCTACTGAAGTGTTTCAAAAATTACTGGATGGGTTCACTAAGGTCCATGAGTTCCTTAATGTGTTCTATGTGCAGCACTTGAAAAACAGGTTAAAAGAAATAGGCATCCCATGGCTTTGTTTTTGTTTACCCATGTGTGCCCAGAGACTAGTTTTAGCATTTGTAGAATCACAATATTAACCAAGTTCCCGAGACAGAAGTATTATCACTGAAAATACTCATGCATGAATTTTCCTTTGAATTTCCATTGTCCACTCCAATCAAAAAAACAATTACTCTTATCCAAAGCTTTGATGTTCAATCTTCTGCTGAGTTCTAATTAAAATACCAACTTAAAACTTAGTCTACAACAGCTGAAATTACGGACCAACTCAAACTGAGCACGAAATTTCAGTCAGGCAGTTGAAGGACCCCAGCATGTTTCATGAAAATGTGAATGAGCTATCGGACAGATATGCCCTTTGACACCGCATTCCAAGGTCAACCACCAAATACCAATCTACATTTAGTCTGCAGCTCACCATGCTTTGACAATTCAAGTGCTTATTTAGATAGTTTGCAAATGCACCTGTCTCCACCTTCCACTCAGGTAGTGCATTCTGCATTCCAATACACTCAGGGTGAATAAACTCTAATTCTGTTCCCCTCTAATCCACTTTTCCCTTATACCAACCGCATGACCCCATGACACAAACTGCGCAATAATAGTTCACATTACCATGAAATATTTTTTTCAACCCTATGCACCTCTAAGAAACTAAAAGAGTTGTGATTTCATCAATGGAATTACTGACTTTACATGGTCATTCTAATACAAACCAAGAAAACCCTGCCACCTTCACAAAGCTTAAAATCAACTTTTAAAAAATCATTGGAAGCTAAGCAGAACTAACTCAACAGAACTTGAACATCCAGCAGATGAGCATTTTCATGGAGAAATATATTTTTGCAGTTGGTGTAAAATTTCTTTCAGCAAGATTTTGTGTGACAATTTAATAAAATTTACTAACGATATGAAGCTGGTTGTCAAATCATAAGCCCCGCAAGAGTCTAAAATAACTGCTTGATTTCTTGTTTGTTGCTAAATAAGCTACTGGAAGATTTGATTTTCTCTTTTTAAAAAAAAAGAGAATGTTCCAGTAAAAAGTGAATTACAGCCCCAAATACCACCTAAAATTAATTCACGTATTTCAATTGTACTTTCTACAACCAGCAAGCCAAACAGGAGGAACTTTGCAAGCTGGATAGAGTAATGCTGAACTTTAATTACCTACCAACACATTTTCCAGTATCAGGTGATCCGTTTGGCATGGTATTTTCAAAATGACCTCCACAATGACTAATCACTTATGTGTTAGGCAACAGAGGAAATATGAAATAGCAATTGTGCTGTAAAACAACCCGTGGAATAACTTTAAACAGTTCAGATATGAAAACTGAAACTACTTTGAATACAATAGCCCAAGCTTCATCCAAAGAAGAAGAATGGAGTGAACTCATCAGAAAAAACAGATCAACCTTTCTTCTTCACCAGTTTTGACGAAGGGTTATTGATCTGAAACATCAATTGTTTGTCTCCACGGAACATCATGCCTGATGAATAACTGCCATACCTGCAGTTTTTAATTTCAGAATTAGTATCATTGAGAGCAATTATTTAGTCAAAGCAGACATCTATTTTCAAACACATTGTCATTTGCATTTTATTCCGAAATTGTGAGATTTTATTCTCAATAACAAAATTATCTCATGATAATGTATCCATTTGGCAAAGACAATTATCCTTTCTCTGGCTTTTAACATAAATTAAATTAAGGCTCTTTCATGGCCATGCATTCCATGGATTACAAGATCAACATAAGCCAACTATTAACCTCCAATTTGTCAATAGCTTTCAATGCGCTGCACCAAAGAATGCATTTTGATTTAAACGTTTAATCTTCAAGCAAACTGAAATTTCAATTTTGAAATTGGTTTAACTGCACAGGTGAAAATAATGGCCTTCTTTTGCCCTTGGCTCTAATATGAACAAATATAATTCATAATATTTAGCTCCCGGCACTTCAGCCAAGCATTAATTCTAGTTGGTGTATCTGGAAGAGCTGTTTCCAGAATATGAACAATGGAATTTGACATTCACCTGGCAATGTCATGACCCAAATTACCTGCTGCATATGGTATACCGCAAGGAGTGCTTGCACGGAGCCACTAGCAAGAATGCAACTGTATTATAAAAGCAATTGTAGCAGAAGGAACTTTTCTAATTCCCACATCTTTACCAAAATTAAAGACTTCTTGACCAGTGCTTTAGACACAAATTTATTTCTTCTGTTTTGCCAAGTTTCTGATTATATAAATAACCACAGGTGGAAGTCTATAAACACAAGATAAAGATTTATTGCTCAAACTCTAGTCCTTTCAGCATCAGCACCATAAGCAAAACTCCCTTTTTTGTGAAATAATTGCCTACTTCTAATTTATCTGGAAAAAGGGGCAGTCGCCTTCTAAAACAAAATGAGATTTATTGTCACAGACATAAGTAGTGAAATTTGTAGCTTTGTGACAGTAGTAAGACAAATTACTACACGTTAGAAATGTTTAAAAAAATATTGCAAAAGAAAAGCAAGGAACCATTAATTGGTTTATGGACCATTCAGATATGTGAATGCAGAGGGGAAGAACGTTGGGTGTGGGTCTTCAGACTCCTGTACTGCCTTCCTGGTGGCAGTGAAGAGAAGAGGGCATATAAAACAGTGGTGCTATTAAGTTTGTGAACCCTGTAGAATTTTCTCTACTTCTGCATAAATATGACCTAAAATGTGATCAGGTCTTCCTCACGCAAGTCCTAAGACTAAATAAAGAAAACCCAATTAAACAAATGACGTGAAAAACATTATACTTGTTCTTTATACTTGCACACCAACACCAAAACCTCATTCTAACCGTGACACATGGTGGAAGGAACATCAAGGTTTGCTTTGCTACCTCAGGGCCTGGAAATTTTCAATTCTGAATTAATTGTTCCCTCAACAATCGAATTAAGACATTTTACAGGAGAATGTCAGGGTAGCAGTCCATCACCTGAAGCTTAATAGAAGTTGGATATTGCAACAAGACAAGGATATGAAAGACGAGTAAATCAATAACAGAATGGTTTGAAAAGAATAAAACTGGTGTTCTGGAATGGCTGAGTCGAAGTCCTGATCTTAATCCTATAGAAATGTTGTGGAAGGACCGGAACCAAGCAGCTTGTGCAAGGAAGCCCACAAATGTCCCTGAGATGCAGCAGCTTTATAAGGAACAATGGCCTAACATTCCTCCAAGCCGATGTGCAGGACTGATCAGCAGTTACCAAAACATTTGATTGAACTTATTGCTGTGCGGGGGGTGGGGGGGGGGTCCACACCAGTTACTGAAAGCAAAGGTTCACATACTTATTCCAACATGTAATATTGAATAATTTTTCAATAAATAAATGAACAAGTGTAGTGTTTTTGTGTTATTTAATTGGGTGCCCTTTATCTAGTTTTAGGCCTTGCATGAAGATGTAATCACATTTTAAGATAGATAGATAGATAGATACTTTATTCATCCCCATGGGGAAATTCAACTTTTTTTCCAATGTCCCATACACTTGCTGTAGCAAAACTAATTACATACAATACTTAACTCAGTAAAAAAAAAATATGATATGCATCTAAATCACCATCTCAAAAAGCATTAATAGCTTTTAAAAAGTTCTTAAGTCCTGGAGGTAGAATTGTAAAGCCTAATGGCATTGGGGAGTATTGACCTCTTCATCCTGTCTGAGGAGCATTGCATTGATAGTAACCTGTCACTGAAACTGCTTCTCTGTCTCTGGATGGTGCTATGTAGAGGATGTTCAGAGTTATCCATAATTGACCGTAGCCTACTCAGCGCCCTTCGCTCAGCTACCGATGTTAAACTCTCCAGTCCTTTGCCCACGACAGAGCCCGCCTTCCTTACCAGCTTATTAAGACGTGAGGCGTCCCTCTTCTTAATGCTTCCTCCCCAACACGCCACCACAAAGAAGAGGGCGCTCTCCACAACTGACCTATAGAACATCTTCAGCATCTCACTGCAGACATTGAATGACGCCAACCTTCTTAGGAAGTACATTCGACTCTGTGCCTTCCTGCACAAGGCATCTGTGTTGGCAGTCCAGTCAAGCTTCTCGTCTAACTGTACTCCCAGATACTTGTAGGTCTTAACCTGCTCCACACGTTCTCCATTAATGATCACTGGCTCCATATGAGGCCTAGACCTCCTAAAGTCCACCACCATCTCCTTGGTCTTGGTGATATTGAGACGCAGGTAGTTTGAGTTGCACCATATCACAAAGTCCTGTATCAGTTTCCTATACTCCTCCTCCTGTCCATTCCTGACACACCCCACTATGGCCGTGTCATCAGCGAACTTCTGCACATGGCAGAAATATTTATGCCATATTTATTCATAGTCATATTTATGCAGAAATAGAGACAATTCTACAGGGTTCACAGACTTTCTAGCACCACTGTAGGTGGTGAGGGTTCTTAATGGTTGATGCTATGCTCTTGAAGGATTACTTTCAATGGTGGGGTGGGGGGGGGTGGTTTGTGCCTGTGATGGAGATAGCTGAGTCAACATCCCTCTGCAGGATTTTGCAATGCTGTACATCAAGGCCCCACACACCAGTCAGGATTTCTGCATTTGTAGAAATTTGCTGGAGTCTTTGGTGACATAACAAATCTCACACACCTGATAGAGTTGCTGGTGTGCTTTCGCTGTGATTGCATCAGTATGTTTGGGCCTAGAGTCTATGAGATGTGTTATGGTCTTAACATAAGAATACAATTAGGCTAATTGACCCATAATCTTTGATGCACTTGTTCATCAAGAATCTTTCAAACTCCAATTTAAAATTCCCAATGACTTAGCCTCCACAGCAATCTGTGATGATGAATTTCTCAGATTCACCACTGTATGGCTGAAGAAAATCCTCATCTCCATTGTAAGTGGACATCCCTTCTGGTGATAGCTTAATGTATATATGTGCTTGATGCTGGGTAGGCTGGTGCCAGTGATACATTGGGCAGTATTAACCTGTTGTAGAGCTTTGTCTATCACAAAGCAGTTTCTGCATCACGTAGCGAAGCAGCATGTTGGGATGCTCTCTACTGTGCATCTGTAGAAGGACAGATTGAGGTGCATAGCCCAGCTCTCTTTAGTAGAAAGTAGAGATGTTGGTGAGCTTTCTTTATTGTGTTCTGGGACCGTGACAGGTTGTGCGAGATGTACACTCCAAGGAGCTTAAAACTGTTCCTAGTTTCCACTGTTCTGTGGCCAATATAAAAAGGGGTGAGAAGGTTATGAATTCTCCAGAAGTTGATAACTATCTCTTTTGCCTTGTTGATATTGAGGTTGTGGTTATTGCTCTGGCACCGGGCCTCATGCTCTTCCAACTCCTCTCTCAAGGTTGTATTGTGTACATACTTTGATAATAAATGTTCTTTGAGCTCTACAGGCTATGTCTTTGTTGTTGGTGATGAGTCCCACCCTTGTCCTGTCTTCAGTGGACTTGACAATGTGATTACTTGGGTGTTTGGCTGTGCAGTCGTGTGTGAGCAGAGTGTACAGCAGTGAACTCAGCATACAGCTCTGTAATGTAACTATGCTGAGGATGATGGGGAGGAAGGAGTGGCTGTGTGTCCTGACTATCTAAGATCTGTTGACAAGGAAGTCCAATACTCAGTTGCACAGAGGTGTACTTAGACCAAGAAGCAGGGGTTTGTTCACCAAGTCTGTGAGACAATAGTGTTAAATATAGAACTGAAATCCAGAAAACATTCTGACACAAGTGTTCTTGCTTTCTCAGTGTGTCAAGGCCAGGTGCATGATAGATGCTATAGCATCTGTTATAGAGTAGTTCTGTCGGTTAGCATATTGGTAAGTGTTCATTGTAGCAGGAATTAAGTTTTTGATCTGTGCCATTACCAGCTGTTCAGAGCACTTCATGATGTTAGGCATCAGTGCTACTGGATGGGAGTCATTTAGTTCTGAAGATATAGAGTTCTTTGGTACAGGGATGATGGTGGCTGATTTGAAGAAGATAGGGATGGCAGCCTGGATGAGTGAAGTGTTGAAGATGTTTGTGAAGATATTGGTGAGCTGGCGTACCCACTCCCTGAGTAATTTGCACTAGCCAAGTTTACCAGCTGACCTGGTTAAGTGATGCTCTTGATATGGTCTCCTCTATATTGGTGAAACATTATGTAGATTGGGGGACTACTTTGTTCTGGACCTTCGCTTCCACTGAAAAAAGCAGGATTTCCTGGTGGCCAACCATTTCAATTCCAACTCCCATTCTGATATGCCAGTTCATGACCTCATCTACCACCGCAATCATGCCATTCTCAGGTTGGAGGAACAAAACCTCATTCCATCTAGGGAGCTGTCAACCTGAAGGCATGAATATCGATTTGTCTAACTTCCTGTAGTTTTCCTCCTCCCTTCTTTAATTTCCCCTCCTTACCTCTTCTCCTCACCTGCCTATCACCTCCCCTTGCCCTTTCTCCCATGAACCAGTCTCCTCTATCAGATTCCTTCTTCTCTAGCCCTTTACCTTTAACACCTAGCACCTCTAAGCTTTTGTATCATATCCCTTTCGCCCACCCTCCTGGCTTCACCTATCACTAGCCTGTACTCCTTCCCCTCTCCCCCACCTTCTTATTATGGCTAATTCCCCCTATCTTTCTCGTCCTGATAAAGTATCTTGGCCCAAAACATCAACAGTTTATTCATTTCCATAGATGCTGCCTGACCTCTGAGTTTCTCCAGCATTTTATGTGCGTTGCTCTGGTGAAGCAATGCCTTGATTTTAAAATTCTTTCACTGTTTTCAAATACCTCCTTCAGAATCCCCATCAAATCTGCTCTAGCAATCTTCCAAAAGATTTGCATTTGCCCAACTCTGACCTCAAGTATTTCTGAATGTAATTGTTACCTTGGATATCCAAGTTTAAACAATGAAATTCCCCTTTGAAACATCTGCCTTTGAAATTGTCAACTCCATTAATATGGTCTTCAATGATCTACTCCTTTGGCCACTTACATTGTTACACAACTCAACATCAGCTTTTATTTGACTATATCATGCAATACATCTTGGGATGTTTTGTTACATTGACATCAGCACAACAGATCTTTAATTTTAATTAAATTAAATTCTAATTAGCAGAATTAGAAGCTGTTCTTTTTAATGGAGGGTATTTGACCAAGGCATTCATCACAAGGTTGTTAAAGTTATAATAAGTCTACTTCAATCCAAGACAATATTCTGGCAATGGTTGATCTCTGTGGTTTTAGATTCAGTTTAGCTGGCCAATAATGCAGGTCAATAGGCAATGTATACTGTTCAGGCCATGTCAATGTATCGAAATAAGTGTATTGGTAGCAGTGTGGTATATTGGACAATCCCCTCAACCGAACTTGATAACTTCACATTTGTCTACCTTAAATTCTACTGCCATAAAACTATCCACTCATTCAACTGCCCAAAATTACCTCGGAGGCTCGTTGTGCTCTCCTCACAACCCAAAACCGTTTCACTGTCTGAAATGTATTTGGTTTCTTCATTTAGGTTATCAATATATTTTGAATATTTGGCACCCAAGCATATAATGGTGATGACTTGGTTCCCCACAAGTCACTACCTCCCACCCTTGAGAAAATTCCATTAATTCCTGCTCTCCATTAACTAATTTTTAATCCCTCCATCCTTCATCACAAATGGAGACCAGAATTAGAGATTGCATTTCATCTTTATCATCTAAATATCCTTGTAAAAATTATCCATTGTTAGAGTGCACAGGTTAGAGTGCTGATCCTGAGGCTTAGAATGGAAGGAGTTAGAAGCTTCAGTCAGAGACAGGAAAAAGCTGCAGGTAAAGTTTATTCCCCTTCCCTTCTTTATATCTGTTCAGCTAGGACAGAGACTGTCCTTTCAAAGTGGGTAAAGGGAAGCTTAGGGAGGATTTCAGAGATTTTTTAAAATATAGAAACACAAAGAAGGACAAATGCCCAGAATGCATTGCTGCTAGTAGAGGCTGATACATTAGGGGCATTTAAGAGTCTCTTAGATAGGCACGTGGATGAAAGAAAAATTGAGGGTGATGGGCTATGTAGGAGGGAAGGGTTAAAGATGAACATGGAGTAAGTTAAAAAAAACTGGTAGAACAGCATGGGCCAGAGGGCTCATACTGTGCTGTACCATTCTATGTTCTATGAAATACTGCCAGTCACAATACATGAGACCTTGATTCTATATTGTCAGTTTTGAGAATCACACAACTTTCAAAATTCCAGCTTCTCTTACTTATTTATTGGTACTGGTATTGGTATTGGTATTCTTATTGACATTTTACTTCCATTGTGTGAACAAAACTATTTAACCTTCAAACCTATTTTCATACTCAGAATGCCATGATTAACAGCAATGTAAAGGAAAAATTGATTTGATAGAATTATTTTAAGTGTAATTAGAGAATGATAAATTTATAACATCAAAAAGGAGGTATGATATAAATGAACAAAATGCTCAGGACAAGTTCTAGGAAAGAACATATGTTAAATGTCAAGCACTGGTAAGAGAACATACAGAAATGCTCGAGTAATTTAACTTGCATCAGCAGTCATTTTGAGACTAAATGTCTTCAAAATACAAAGAAAAAATTAGTCCCTTTTCACAATAAACCAACTAAAAATGCTTTGGCAGTGGTACTACTTCAACGTCCACCATAGGATGAATTTTTCTTTTCACTGACTGCAGTACCAATTTTTCCCCAAAAGACAGAAATGATTCATGTGTATGTAAGGCAAAGGAACCCAGATATACTTTTTGGATCTTAAAAACATCTTAACCAGTTTGTACTATACAAAGTTAAACAAATATTGTTTGTTCATTTAAGGACTTTCAAAAGAGTACAAGATGTTTCTTGTGTAATGTGGGTCATCAGGAACTGGCTAAAAGAAACAAAGCTATAATTTGCTATTTACAGCACCAAGTGCTGCCCAAGACAGATCATGAAAAACACAAGGAGTGTCTCAGATGATACAACTATTTATAAATGCTTTGTGTTATGAACATAGGGTGGAGTTTCCAGCACTACAGTGCTTCAAAGAGAAAACGCTCTATATTTCATGAACACAACAGGATTCAGCGGATGAATGCAAGACAGTAGAAAGAAGTTAGATTTGATTCAACAAAATGAAATCCAAAGCCACATGGTTTAAAGTATTTACCATTTCCAGTGTATTAATTGGTGTCAAAAATATGTTTCTTCACTGACCACTTCAGTGAAGAACTTAAAGGGACATTACCTTTTCATTTACAAGCACAGTCAATAAAGGACAATGAAAAATGGGTCAAGGACATGGCTCAATCCAAGGACATGAATAATTTCCACCCATCCTTTCCTTCCCATCTGTACCCTATGACACAGTTGGCAATGCCATCTACTAATATTAATTCTCCAAAATAGCTAAGTTCTGCAGAATTCAAGTGGCCTGATTCCATTCCAATCCATCCAGTCATAGGCAAAATGTCACATGCACTGGTTTTGCTTCCAGCTCCCTGCCGTAATTATGATTTTGCTTAAGTACTGCATTTCTATTTGTTATCTGTGTGCTAGCAACCCTTGCAAATATCATCCGAAAGCAGTTGGCTCCACATGTGGTGAATTGGGGCCGCCTTTTCTGATCGCTCCACTCTTTAAATTATTACACTCGATAAAAAGAAATTTCTCTTAAACTGCTGTAACACTTACCCACAAAGGCTGGTATATGTCTAGGGGAAATGGAGATCCAGCCACACACCAACCCACCTCCCGTACACGTAGGTGCTGTGAGAATCGAGTTTATGCCTCGCGCCGCTCACCGTATCAACTCCACACCAAATACCGTTATGAAATACACTTTATAGAATTTACTAACATAACTAAAGAAGTATTAGGCAATACAATATATATACACAAGGAAAGAAAAAAACAAAAGGCGCCAACTTATCAAAGTTCAGTCAGTGCAGTGCACATCGTAGGAGCTCAATCAACGAATCATCCGACAGCCACGTCGTCACCCCTGGGACCACCCCGGTGGTCTTACGAGCCGTCTAGCGCCAGTCGCGGTGGTCCTACGAGCCGTCCAGCGCCCGTCCACCTTCCTCGTCCGTCTCTCCTCCCGACTCTCTTCACCCCCAAGCCCGCGCAACCCCTCCCCCAAGTTCCCAGCCTCACAAAACACAATAACATTCCCCATTGATTAACAAATGAATACACTTAACATATCAGCCATTCTAAAGCGAAACAACGGCGAGAGAAACATTTAACAGACAAAGAAACATTCCTACTTGTAACAAACCAAAGAAGCCCTTTTTAGTAACATACACCGGACATTGTACACTGTGATGACTAAGCCAATGTTCTCATTCTCTAGAATTCTCCTCTCCTCCATGTGATCATCTTGATCTAAACCAGGTCACATGCCATCTTGCTCAAGAGCACTGGGTATGATATCACATTTGACATGAAAATAAATCTTCAGCTACATAGCTGGATTACAAGGAAGTCAATTAACTTCCATTCTATAACAGAGCTGTGGTTCAGCTCAACTACTGCGAAAATCTATCCATGCCTTTGTTACCCTTTAACCTGACTACTTCAGCAAAATTTCCAACTCCTTGTTCTAACTCCTTACAACTGAGGTCAGATCCCCCATTAAATTTTACCAAATCCTGTCTACCTACCATCAATGTTTACTTATCTTTAATGACTCCCTGTTATGCCATAGCCTGAATTTTAAAATTTTCATAGAAACATAGAAAATAGGTGCAGGAGAAGGCCATTCGGCCCTTCGAGCCTGCACCGCCATTCAGTATGATCATGGTTGATCATCACTCAGAACCCGGTACCTGCTTTCTCTCCATACCCCCTGATCCCTTTAGCCACAAGGGCCATATCTAACTCCCTCTTAAATATAGCCAATGAACCAGCCTCAACTCTTTCCTGTGGCAGAGAATTCCATAGATTCACCACTCTCTGTGTGAAGAAGTTTTTCCTCATCTCAGAGCTAAAAGGCTTCTCCTTTATCCTTAAACTGTGACCCCTCGTTCTGGACTCCCCCAAACATTGGAAACAATCTTCCTGCATCTAGCCTGTCCAATCCCTTTAGAATTTTATACGTTTCAATAAGATCCCCCCTCAATCTTCTAAATTCCAGCGAGTATAAGCCTAGTCGATCCAGTCTTTCTTCATATGAAAGTCCTGCCATCCCAGGAATCAATCTGGTGAACCTTCTTTGTACTCCCTCTATGCCAAAAATGTTTTTCTTCAGATTAGGGGACCAAAACCGCACACAATACTCCAGCTGTGGTCTCACCAAGGCCTTGTACAACTGCAGTAGAACCTCCCTGCTCCTGTACTCGAATCCTCTTGCTATGAATGCCAACATACCATTTGCCTTTTTCACCACCTGCTGTACCTGCATGCCCACCTTCAATGACTGGTGTACAATGACACCCAGGTCTCGTTGCATCTCCCCTTTTCCTAATCGGCCACCGTTCAGATAATAATCTGTTTTCCTGTTCTTGCAACCAAAGTGGATAACCTCACAGTTATCCACATTAAATTGCATCTGCCATGAATTTGCCCACTCACCAAACCTATCCAAGTCACCCCGCATCCTCTTAGCATCCTCCTCACAGATAACACCGCCGCCCAGCTTCCTGTCATCCACAAACTTGGAGATGCTGCATTTAATTCCCCTGTCTAAATCATTAATATATATTGTAAACAACTGGGGTCCCAGCACTGAGCCTTGCGGTACCCCACTAGTCACTGCCTGCCAATCTGAAAAGGTCCCGTTTATTCCCACTCTTTGCTTCCTGTTTGCCAACCAATTCTCTAACCACATCAGTACCATATCCCCAATACCGTGTGCTTTAAGTTTGCACACTAATCTCCTGTGTGGGACCTTGTCAAAAGCCTTTTGAAAATCCAAATATACCACATCCACTGGTTCTCCCCTATCCACTCCACTAGTTACATCCTCAAAAAATTCTATAAGATTCGTCAGACATGATTTTCCTTTCACAAATCCATGCTGACTTTGTCCGATGATTTCACCTCTTTCCAAATGTGCTGTTATCACATCTTTGATAACCGACTCTAGCATTTTCCCCACCACCGATGTCAGACTAACCGGTCTATAATTCCCCGGTTTCTCTCTCCCTCCTTTTTTAAAAAATTGGGGTTATATTAGCCACCCTCCAATCCTCAGGAACTAATCCAGAATCTAAGGAGTTTTAAAAAATTATCACTAATGCATCCACTATTTCTTGGGCTATTTCCTTAAGCACTCTGGGATGCAGACCATCTGGCCCTGGGGATTTATCTGCCTTTAATCCCTTCAATTTACCTAACACCACTTCCTTACTAACATGTATTTCCCTCAGTTCCTCCATCTCACTAGACCCTTGGTCCCCTACTATTTCCGGAAGATTATTTATGTCCTCCTTAGTGAAGACAGAACCAAAGTAGTTATTCAATTGGTCTGCCATGTCTTTGTTCCCCATGATCAATTCACCTGTTTCTGACTGTAAGGGAATATATTTGTCTTAACCAATCTTTTTCTTTTCACGTATCTATAAAAGCTTTTATAGTCATTTTTTATGTTCCCTGCCAGCTTTCTCTCATAATCTTTTTTCCCTTTCCTAATTAAGTCCTTTGTCCTCCTCTGCTGGACTCTGAATTTCTCCCAGTCCTCAGGTGTGCCACTTTTTCTGGCTAATTTGTATGTTTCTTCCTTGGAATTGATACTATCCCTAATTTCCCTTGTCAGCCACGGGTGCACTACCTTCCCTGGTTTATTCTTTTGCCAAACTGGGATGAACAATTGTTGTAGTTCATCCATGCGATCTTTAAATGCTTGCCATTGCATATCTACCGTCAACCCTTTAAGTATCATTTGTCAGTCTATCTTAGCTAATTCACGTCTCATACCTTCATAGTTACCCTTCTTTAAGTTCAGAACCTTTGTTTCTGAATTAACTATGTCACTCTCCATCTTAATGAAGAATTCCACCATATTATGGTCACTCTTACCCAAGGGACCTCGCACGACAAGACTGCTAACTAACCCTTCCTCATTGCTCAATACCCAATCTAGAATGGCCTGCTCTCTAGTTGGTTCCTCAACATGTTGGTTCAGAAAACCATCCCGCATACATTCCAAGAAATACCTGTTTCCAAATTTATCAATGGTTTAAACAAAAAATAAACTACTGGAGGAACTAAGCGGGTCGAGAAGGGGGAAAAGGGGTAAACGAATTGATGACTTGTTGAGTCAGGAATGACTAACAATGAGGCTTGATCTCTTCCTATCTTCAGAATATTTCCCAGCTCTGCAGCTCACCAACTAATTTCTGTACTCCTCCAATTCTGGCACACAGGATTTTGTCACACCATCATTATTGTCTTTAATTTCTTTAACATCTCCTTACTGCCATCTCTTTTCTCTGATTAGATGAATAGAGACATCATCCAAATGACCAAACTTGTATTATCTGACATGGCACAAATAAACTAGCTGGACAAAATCCACTGTTTGGGATGTTCTTCTGAATTGAAAGAGACCAAATTATTGTAAATAAGATAGTCTTTTGGAGAACACCAAGTCAGGCGAGAAACAGCACTAGGGTTATGCAAAGGATGATACAAGTCCAAAAGAAAGGTCAGGTAACCAAAAGTAATTTTGGCCAGGAGTATACTATCCAAGAACACATGAAAAAGGCTGTGATTGGAAGGGACGGAAAAAAAAAAGTAAGAAAGGCTTAAGGAAGAAAATATTTGAGACTGCAACTCAGAGATACTGTGGGAGTGGGTAAATTGAGAAAGTGTTGATTCAGATTTATCACATGCATATTGATTTATACAGTGAGATGTGACTGCATTAACAACCAACAAAATCTAAGGGTGTGCTGGGGCTGCTCGCAAGAGTTGCCACACATTCATACACCGATATCACATGCCCACAACATTCAGCAGAACAACACAGGTTACAACGGCAACTGACCATCAGCAAACGAAGCCCTTTTTCTCTGTCCCACCAACCCACCCACTCACACAACCCAAGGACAGGCCTCTTCTGGGCCACTGGCCTCCAATGGACTTGTAGTCAGGCAGACCAAGGACTTTTTCATCATCGGGTCCAACTTCCTGAGCAGTTATTGACCCCAGGACTCACCAATGACAGGACCCTGTACTCCAGACTCACTGATGACAGGATCCCAAGCTCCAGGCAGAATACCTGGGGGGGGGGGGGGGGGGTCACTGGCACACATGCCTCTGATCCCTGAATCCACCAACCTGGGGGTACTCGTCCAGGGGGAGGGGGACAGCAGCCTTCATCCTCACTTGTCTAGCTCCATCCACGGATGTTGTTCGTCATATGTTCACCTCGCTGGGCTTCAAATATGAAGCAGAAGCCTACACTCTAACCTAACTCTAACTCCCTGACATCCTTGACCCTAAACTGTAACTCTCCTCTCTTTCTCTCTGTCCAAAAGCCATCACTCTGAATCTAAAAAAAGAACTAAGTCTGAGACACGATCTTGATGGAGACTGCAGCTTGGACCCTCTTGACCAAAATTTTGATAATGGTAAGACACACATATAAACAACATACCTATACTCAACATCAAGGTTCATACACAGTGAGGCAACTGATAATAAAAAAAGAAACTGGGAAATAGTCGATAAGTTATCATGATCATTATGCGCTGTGTTATATGAGGTGGGTGACCATGGTCTTGACCATGATTGTTTTTAGCAACTTTTTCTCCAGAAGTGGTTTACCACTGCTTTCTTGTGCACAATGTCTTTATACGACAGGTGACTCTAACCATTATTAATGCTCTTCAGAGATTGTCTGCCGGGAGTTCTGGTTGTACAACCACTGACTTGTGATCTGTATCAGCTGCTCTTACAACCAACTCCCATACGACCTGCTCCCACGGCTTCATGTCACCCTTATTTGGGGGGGGGGGGGGGGATATGCTAAGCAGGTGCTACACCTTGCCCAAGGGTGATCTGAAGGCTAGTGGAGGAAAGGAGCACCTTACACCTCCTTGTAAAGATACATCTCCATCCTGCCACCCAACTAAGTCACTATCTTACATAAAAATATGATTTAAAAAAATACATGGAAAACACACAAGTTTGAGGAAAATTACTTACCATACATGTTCAAATTTCTCTCAAATGGATTTTCACTCAAACAGGTGTAAAAAAAAATTATTCTGAAAGTGTATTTATTCACTTGATATAAAATTAATGTATCAAATATTCCTTGTTAATTTTGAACTAGAGTTAGGAATTATCTACTTGATTGTAGAATGGCAAAGCACTGATCAGGACATCTGCCCCATCGACTCTGTAGAGATGAACAATTTTGGTAGAAACCCGAATCACGAGTTCAGCCTAAACATTAGCTATGGAAACACGAGTCATCAATATTTTCTGAATATGGAGAATTAACTCATGGCTCTTGTTTACATGTGACAAATTCTGTAGATCTCCATGTATGAAAATGACCAGTTAAGACAAAACCATATTAGCTAAAATCCACTTGTGTCCACTACTTCCCAAAGTCTCTCAAATTTGGTAATTAGACATTATCGTACATTTATGAGATACATAGTCACTTAAGTCAGAAAGTAAATACAAATGCAATAACCTTACAACTAAAGTTAGTATTGAATAATTCCCTTTAGGCAAGGGTGAATGAGGGAACAGCAAAGGGAAAAAGCACTAATTTTATACTTTGAATCGATAAGCATTATCAAACATATTCTGCAGAAGGATTGTGGGGTCATATTTCTCAAGAGTTCTTTGAGTCTCTAAATAGCAATGTAAGTACAAAGATCCAGATAGCAATTTCTGCCACAAATACTCCCAATGCAGTGTGGATATTTTTTACTCTGTGGCATCATCTACAACAGAAACTCTATCCTTACCCGATCATCTTTTCCAAGTTCCAACTCCACAAGAGCAACTGGTGTGTTAATCTGATCCAAGTGTTCAGACTGAGTCTTCAAGTCAACTCTCCAACTGAAATTTCTCAAAGAGTTTTCCCACTTGTTCTGATTAATAAGACATTCACGAATTTTAGCTTTATGACTTTTCCAGAATTTGGTTAAAACTGCTGCCTGGTCCAGTGTAATTCCCTTTTGTTTCTTGGTCTGTGCTGTTAAGAAGGCTTCCAGTTGATTGAATTCCATGTCAGCAGACGTTATTGACTGTTGAAATAAAGACTCAAGTTAGACCAATTGCCTCAATCTTCCTAGAGCAAAAGCTTTTATTTGAGATATTCAACTCTGACAACTTTAAGATTGCTGACAAGCAGATCACAGTTATTGTCTATCCTGCTTATTATTTCAACAGATTTGTCAGGCAAGATTTACCCTCAAGAGAATCATGCTGACTTTGCCCTACTTCATCACGTGCCTCCAAATATCCCAAACTATTGTCCTTAATAATGAACTCCAACACCTTCCCAACCACTGAAGTCAGGCTAACTGGTCTATAATTTCTTCTGCCTCCCTCTTTTCTTGAGTAGATTACATTTGTAATTTTCCAGTCCTCCAGAACCACTCCAGAATCTAGTGATTCTTAAAAGATTACTAATACCTCTGCAATCACTTCAGCTGCCCTTTTCAGCACCCTGGGGTGCATCTGATCCAGGTGACTTCAGATCTTTCAGCTTCCCAAGCACCTTCTCTTTAGTAATAGCAACTACACCTACTTCTGCCCCCTGGCACTCTCGAATTTCTGGTACACTTTTTTTTACATCTACAGTGAAGGCTGACACAAAATACTTATCAAGTTCCTCTGCCATTTCTTTTTTCCCCATTACTATCTCTCCAGCATTATTTTCCCGCAGTCTGACATCCACTCTCACCTCTCTTTTACGCTTTATCTATCTGGAAAAAAAACTTTTGGCATCCTCTTTGGTATTATTAGCTAGCTTTTCACGTTTCTTCTCTTCTTACGGCTTTTTTTTTTAAAGCCTTCTGCTGGTTTTAAAAAGCTTCCCAATCTTCCACTAATTTTTGTATTATATGCCCTCTCTTTTCCTTTTATGCTGTCTTTGACTTCTCTTGTCAGCCTAAGTTGCCTCATCTATTTTTTAGAATACTTGAATAGTGTGTCTTTGAGATGCATCTATTCTGTACCTTCTGAATTTCCCACAGAAACATCAGCATTGTTGTTCTGCCATCATTCCTGTGAATGTCCCCTTCCAATCAACCAGCCAGCAACTTTCTCACGCCTCTGTAATTCCCTTTACTCCCCTGCAATACTGATACATCTGACTTTAGCATCTCCCTCTCAAAACTGCAGGTCGAATCACTGCATCCTAAGGGTTCCACATTAAGCTTTGTGTGTCAATGCGAGGAGCATTAGTAACAAGGTGGATGAATGTGGATGAATGTGCAGATAGTTATTAATGAATATGATATAGTTGGGATCACAGAGACATGGCTCCAGGGTGACCAAGGATGGGAGCTCAACATCCAGGGATATTCAATATTCAGGAGGGATAGACAGGAAAGAAAAGGAGGTGGGGTAGCATTGCTGGTTAGAGAGGAGATTAACGCAATAGAAAGGAAGGACATTAGCCTGGAGGATGTGGAACCGATATGGGTAGAGCTGCATAACACTAAGGGGCAGAAAACACTGGTGGGAGTTGTGTACAGGCCACCTAACAGTAGTAGTGAGGTTGGGGATGGAATTAAACAGGAAATTAGAAATGCGTGCAATAAAGAAACAGTAGTTATAATGGGTGACTTCAATTTACATATAGATTGGGCGAACCAAATTGGTAAGGGTGCTGAGGAAGAGGATTTCTTGGAATGTATGCGGGATGGTTTTCTGAACCAACATGTCGAGGAACCAACTAGAGAGCAGGCCATTCTAGATTGGGTATTGAGCAATGAGGAAGGGTTAGTTAGCAGTCTTGTCGTGCGAGGTCCCTTGGGTAAGAGTGACCATAATATGGTGGAATTCTTCATTAAGATGGAGAGTGACATAGTTAATTCAGAAACAAAGGTTCTGAACTTAAAGAAGGGTAACTTTGAAGGTGTGAGACGTGAATTAGCTAAGATAGACTGACAAATGATACTTAAAGGGCTGACGGTGGATATGCAATGGCAAGCATTTAAAGATCGCATGGATGAACTACAACAATTGTTCATCCCAGTTTGGCAAAAGAATAAACCAGGGAAGGTAGTGCACCCGTGGCTGACAAGGGAAATTAGGGATAGTATCAAGTCCAAAGAAGAAACATATAAATTAGCAAAAAAAAGCGGCACACCTGAGGACTGGGAGAAATTCAGAGTCCAGCAGAGGAGGACAAAGGACTTAATTAGGAAAGGGAAAAAAGATTATGAGAGAAAGCTGGCAGGGAACATAAAAAAATGACTGTAAAAGCTTTTATAGATACGTGAAAAGAAAAAGATTGGTCAAGACAAATGTAGGTCCTTTACAGTCAGAAACAGGTGAATTGATCATAGGGAACAAAGACATGGCAGACCAATTGAATAACTACTTTGGTTCTGTCTTCACTAAGGAGGACATAAATAATCTTCCGGAAATAGTAAGGGACCGAGGGTGGAGTGAGATGGAGGAACTGAGGGAAATACATGTTAGTAGGGAAGTGGTGTTAGGTAAATTGAAGGGATTAAAGGCAGATAAATCCCCAGGGCCAGATGGTCTGCATCCCAGAGTGCTTAAGGAAGTAGCCCAAGAAATAGTGGATGCATTAGTGATAATTTTTTAAAACTCCTCAGATTCTGAATTAGTTCCTGAGGATTGGAGGGTGGCTAATGTAACCCCACTTTTTAAAAAAGGAGGGAGAGAGAAACCGGGGAATTATAGACCGGTTAGTCTGACATCGGTGGTAGGGAAAATGCTAGAGTCGGTTATCAAAGATGTGATAACAGCACATTTGGAAAGAGGTGAAATCATCGGACAAAGTCAGCATGGATTTGTGAAAGGAAAATCATGTCTGATGAATCTTATAGAATTTTTTGAGGATGTAACTAGTGGAGTGGATAGGGGAGAACCAGTGGATGTGGTATATTTGGATTTTCAAAAGGCTTTTGACAAGGTCCCACACAGGAGATTAGTGTGCAAACTTAAAGCACACGGTATTGGGGGCATGGTATTGATGTGGATAGAGAATTGGTTGGCAGACAGGAAGCAAAGAGTGGGAGTAAATGGGACCTTTTCAGAATGGCAGGCAGTGACTAGTGGGGTACCGCAAGGCTCAGTGCTGGGACCCCAGTTGTTTACAATATATATTAATGATTTAGACGAGGGAATTAAATGCAGCATCTCCAAGTTTGCGGATGACAGGAAGCTGGGCGGCGGTGTTATCTGTGAGGAGGATGCTAAGAGGATGCGGGGTGACTTGGATAGGTTTGGTGAGTGGGCATATTCATGGCAGATGCAATTTAATGTGGATAACTGTGAGGTTATCCACTTTGGTTGCAAGAACAGGAAAACAGATTATTATCTGAACGGTGGCTGATTAGGAAAAGGGGAGATGCAACGAGACCTGGGTGTCATTGTACACCAGTCATTGAAGGTGGGCATGCAGGTACAGCAGGTGGTGAAAAAGGCAAATGGTATGATGGCATTCATAGCAAAAGGATTTGAGTACAGCAGCAGGGAGGTTCCACTGCAGTTGTACAAGGCCTTGGTGAGACCGCACCTAGAATATTGTGTGCAGTTTTGGTCCCCTAATCTGAGGAAAGACATTCTTGCCATAGAGGGAGTACAGAGAAGGTTCACCAGATTGATTCCTGGGATGGCAGGACTTTCATATGAAGAAAGACTGGATCGACTAGGCTTATACTCACTGGAATTTAGAAGATTGAGGGGGGATCTTATTGAAACGTATAAAATTCTAAAGGGATTGGACAGGCTAGATGCAGGAAGATTGTTTCCGATGTTGGGGAAGTCCAGAACGAGGGGTCACAGTTTAAGGATAAAGGGGAAGCCTTTTAGGACCGAGATGTGGAAAAACTTCTTCACACAGAGAGTGGTGAATCTGTGGAATTCTCTGCCACAGGAAACAGTTGAGGCCGGTTCATTGGCTATATTTAAGAGGGAGTTAGATATGGCCCTTGTGGCTAAAGGGATCAGGGGGTATGGAGAGAAAGCAGGTACAGGGTTCTGAGTTGGATGATCAGCCATGATCATACTGAATGGCGGTGCAGGCTCGAAGAGCCAAATGGCCTACTCCTGCACCTATTTTCTATGTTTTTATGTTTCTAATCAAATCTGGTTCATTAAACAAACTCTGACTCCAGAATTGCCTTTCCCCTAGTGGGCTCAACCACGAGCTACTCTAGAAAGCCACCTCATAAGCATTCTCCGAATTCCCTCTCTTCAGATCCAGTACCAACCTGATTTTCCCCAATCTACCTGCATATTGAAATAGCCCATAACTATTGTAACATTGCCCTTTTTAATTGCTTTTTCTATCTCTTGTTGCAATTTTTATCCTACATCCTAGCTACTATTCGGAGGCCTGTATGCAACTCCCATCGGGGTCTTTTTAACCTTTGCAGTTTCTCAACTCTACCTACAAGGATTCTACAATGACATAAAGAACACCTTCAAGAGGCAGTACGTTAAGAAGGCAACATCCATTATTCAGGACTCTGACCATCCAGGACACACCCTTTTCGTGTTATTACCATCAGGGACGAGGTTGACCCACACTTGGTTTTAACAATAGTTTTACTCCCTCTTGCCATCAGATTTCAGAATGGTTCTTAAACACATTAACACTACCAACTTTATTCATCTTTTGCACGAGTTACCTTTTAACTAGTAGTAGTTTTTATGTCTTGATTGTACTGCAGCTGCAAATCAACAAATTTCATGACATGTCACTGATAATAAACCTGATTCTATCCAATGAACCATTTTAAATACCCGTTGGTACATTACCCTTAATTCTGTGTACTCCAATCTTGTTAATCCACCTCTTCAGAACAGAATTAGAATCAGGTTTAATGTCACTGACATTTAAGAGATTTCCAAAAGCCTTTCTGGAATTAATATATATCCGTTGCACCACTTACATCTTCATAAGGACTCCGGTAGGTTAGACAAATTATTTGCCCATTCTATATCCAAGCTGATTCTGCACAATTCTATTATTCTTTTCTAAGTGTCCCATTTCTTTGTATCCTGTTATAAAATGTTCTCTGTATAAGTAAGAAGCCACATTCAAACTTGCAAGTCTTTTCATTTTCACTGATCTATCTTGTTTATTTTTCCCCTTCCCAATTTTTTCACCTTCTTGCTGAGTTCTAAATTGTTCTCATTCCTTGAAAGCTTTTTGATGTAATATGATTTTTGATTTCTCTGGTCGACTATGGCTGACTCATTTCTCCTTTGGGTTTTTGTGCCATAAAAAACCTTTTGTAGTAACTTGCACGTTTTCTTTAAATGCAAAGCTATGGCTCCAACATGTTTTGCAGCTAACCAACGGCAATTCTCCTCTTGTACCTCCACAGCTTCCCTTGCCTAGTTTCATGTTTAGAAACATGTCACTTCAAACTCAAATTCTACCTCCTTGATGGCACAATAAACAATCAACCCATTTCCATAATGCAAAGTGAGATACAAAATTGCTTAGTCAATATCAAGAAGCATCTTGAATGCAATCAATGAATAAAATATTAGATAATTATTATTCCTGCAGCATGCACCTCTAACTTACTGATTTAAACCACACTCAATATTACAGCATATATTTGATGGCATCTAAATAGCTCCTGACCACCCTTTCATAACTTGGAACTGCCTTGAAGCAAAATAACAATTTTGTTCCATTGTTATGGAGCCCGAGCACTACAACAGAAAAAGGCCCTTCAGCCCACTTAGTCCATGCCAAACTGTTATTCTGCCTAGTCTAATCAACCCACAACTGAACCATAGTCCTTCATACTCCTCCCACCAGATTATCCAGATTTCTTTTAAATGTAGAAATCAACCCCATATCCAGTAATTGAGTTAACAGTGTGTTGTACACTTACACCACCATCTGAGTGGGGTTCTCCCTTAAACATTTCACCTTTCAGCCTTAACGCATCACCTCTAGTTCTAGTCTCACCCAACCTCAGGGGTAAAAGCCTTCTTGCATTTACCTTATCTATACCCCTCATAACTTTGTATGCATCTATGCAATCTCCCCTCAGTTTCCTAGTCTCCAGGGGAAAAAAAAGTCACAGTATCAACACATGCATACAGAATGCAACTCTGAGATTCGCCCTCCCACAGGCAGCCACGTAACAAAGGAACACCATGGAACCTGTTCAAGAAAACATCAATCACCCAATGCACAAGGAAAAGAACAAATTGTGCAAACTGCAAAAAGCTAGCGAACAGCACATAGAATATGAAACATCAAACCAACCAATTTGTTCAGTTCAGCACTGCCCTGCTAGCCAAGGACCATTCTTGTCTAAAGCACTCCAGTCTACACCAATTGCCCCAGTCAAACCGCTCAAAACAGAAAAAAAAGAGCAATCAGAATCCATAAACATGTGCAACATGAACCTCAAAGTCCCCGGACACAAATCAACACCCTTGCCCATCAACCCTGGCAACCTGGAACTTCTGACAGCAGATGGTGAGAGAGGGAGGAAGACTGGTCAAACACTGACAGACAGCACCAAACACCCACCCATACACATTGACTTCAACCTTGTTCAACACCTCAATTAGAGAGAAGCAATGCAGTCAATCATAGGCTCCAGGCTACCAAGCTGCACATTCTGTTCCAAACCTCATCAAACTCCCTCAGAGACAGCAAAGCACCTGATCACTCAATATGCCCCAAAACACACCATCGAAATGTAAATCACTGGTTCCAGTCGTATGCAGTTTATGAGTAGAATCATTTTTTTTTAATGAAATTAGTTTCATGAACTGCCAGCAGGATGTTGCCATTGGTCGCATTGTTTGCTGACACCATTTTGCAAACCTTTCCCTCCAACTCAGGTTCTTAAGTCACAGCAATATCGTTGTAAATTTTCTCTGCACTCATTCAATTGCATTGATATCTATTTTTTATTCTATCAGTAGGCAACCAGAGTTGTACACAATACTCCAAATTTGGCCTCACCAACATTTTATACAACTGTACACCCCATCCCTATGTTTTCTGCCACCTAACACAACATCGCTGATTCAACCACTCGACCAAGGTGTGATCCACATTCAAGGTGTTTTTCTTTTATGGCAAATTATCTCCCAGATACTGCAAGCAACAGACGATTCTGAAAATCCCAGGAGTTTACCAACAGTGAGGGAATGGTGGAAGTTGGAACTCTTGGCACAAATGGCAATGGATGTGGACCCAAGTTTAGAACGGAGTCAGCATTTCAGTCGTTCCCTGCAGTCAACCCTTCTTCCCTACAAGCAAATTTATGCTGAAAAACAAAACGCTGCCAAGCAAACAACCCTCACCACTTTCTTCAAACCGGTGTCATCTCCTGCTGCCGGCAGTTCTAAGAGTTCTGTGAGTCTTCCTTCACCCCTTGCTGTGCTTGGTATGATCCCGACACCACAACACCCACTCATCTCCTGGAGCGAACACACCTGCTACTGTTACTGAGTACTGTACACCCTACTATGTTAACTTTCTATGACTTATTACATTGAATATTACCTTAAATTGATGAAATATAATATGAATATTGCCTTGTGGTACTTCTTTTGTGTCGTATTGGTATGAAAATGTGAATAAATTACAGATAAAACATATTTAGGAAGCCCTCTGGAATGCATCCCTATTTTCTCCATTTAAATAATTATTCACATTATGCATTTTCACATTATGCGCCGACTATGAGGAACGTATACCCGGCATATAACGAGGATAGGGTGTACTCGATATTCTGATTTATGAGGGTCAATGTACCAAAAACTCTCTTTATGACCTTATCTACCTGTGATGCCACTTTCAAGGAATATTGGATCTGCGTCCCCAGATCTCTTTGTTCTACCCCACTCCTCAGTGGTCTACTGCTCAATGCATGTCCTCCCCTCATTTATCCTCCAACGTTATGGCCCATTTTTCCAGATGGTGAAGATCACATTGCAAGCTTTGATAAGCCTTACTCATTGTCCACTACACACTTCACCACTCCCCCCCCCTCCTTCCAAATCCTGGTGTCATTTGCAAATCTGCTGATCCATTTTACCACATTACCATTAATATAGATGACAAACAACAACAGACCCCAGAGCCACAGCACTAGTCACAGGCCTCCAGTCACAGAAACAACAATCTACCATGACTCTTCGGCTTCTCCCACTAAGTTAACATTGAATGCATTTTTGCTACTTTATTTTGAATGCTAAGTGACTGAACTGTCTCCCACAAGGTCTGAGGACACACCTTATCAGGCCCTGGGAACTTATCCACCTTAATTTGCCCCAGGACAGCAAGTAGTTCTTCTGTAATCCTAATACAGTCCATTACCTCACTACTGCTTTGCCTCAGTTCTACAGACTGTCTGTCTTTGGACTAAATACAGATGCCAAAATATTTATTTAAATCTCCTCCATCTCTTTAAGCTGTCTGTATGAATGACCATGCTGATCTTCAAGTGGACCAATTTTTCCCCTTGCTATCCTTTTGCTCTTAATCTTTCTGCAGAAGCCCTTGGGATTCTCCTTCACCTTATCCACCAGAGCAACCTCTTGCCTTCTTCTAGCCTTCCTGACTTCCCTCTAAAGTTTGCATTTCTTATACTCCTCAGGCACCCCATTTGCTCCTTGTTGCCTGTACCTTAAATGTATCTCCTTTTTTTCTTAAACAGGACCTGAATCGCTCTCAAAAATCAGGATTCCCTAAACCTACTACCGTTGTCTTTTATTCAACAGGAACATACAAACTCTATACTCCCAGCATTTTACTTTTGCAGGCCTGCCAGTTACCAAGCATCCCATTGCCTGCCAGTTACCAAGCATCCCATTGCCTGCAAACAACCAACCCTAATCCACACCTACCAGATCCTTATTTATGTCCTCAAATTATCCTTTCTCAAACTTAGAAACTCAACTCAGAATCCCAACTCAAGGACCTGCCCTGTCTTGTTCCCTAATAGGAGATTCAGTATGCACTCTCTGGATCTCTACGTATTGATCAAGGAAACTTAGCTGAACACGTTTGACAAATTCTATCCCATGCAGTCCTTTTACACTATGGGAGCCCCAGTAAATAGGGGGAAAGTTTAAAATTACCTGCTATCACTTTATTTTTCTTCAAACTGTCTGCTACTTCTCTACAAATTTGCTCCTTTAAATCCCGCTGACTATTGGATGGTCTATATTATAAACTCATTAATGTGGTCATCCCTTTCTTATTCCTTCGTTCCACCCATATAGCTTCAGTGGACAGGTCCTCTGGTATGTCTTGCCTGAGCACTGCCGTGACATTTTCTCTTAAGAGTAATGCTATCCTTCCCCATTTATTGTGTCTAAAATAATGGAACCCCCGAACCCTGAGCTGCTTATCCTGCCCTCCTGCAACCAAGACTCACTGAGGGCTACAAAATCATAATTCCACATGTTGATCCATGCTTTAAGCTCATCTGCCTTACCTACAAAACTCCTTGCATTGAAACAGGATAATTCAGAACATTAGTTGCACCATGTTCAACCTTTTGGTTCCTGTCTTTGTACTTTGCCTTAACTATTACTTTTCACACAAACGCTCTGGTTCCATCCCCCTACAACTCCAGTTTAAACATGGTGGCATAACGGCCAGCACATTGCTTTACAGTACGATGATCACTGATTGTCTTTAAGGAGTTTGTGTGTTTCCTCCATGACCACTTGGGTTTTGACTGGTTACTCCAGTTTCCGCCCACATTTAAAAGACTTGAGTTGTGAGCATGCTATATTGGTTTTGGAAGTGTAGCAGCACTTACAGGCTGCCTGGCACAATCTTTACTGATCGATTTAATGCAAATGATGCACTTCACTATATGTTTTGAAGTATATATGACAAATAAAGCTAATCAAATCTGAACAAGAGTAATACACACAAAATGCTGGAGGAACTCAGCAGGCCAGGCAGCATCTATGGAAAAGAGTACAGTTGATGTTTCGGGCTGAAACCCTTCATCAACTACTACAGCTAATCTAACACCCTGGAGCAATACTATCAAAATTTCCTGCAAGGATATTGGTGCCCCTTCAGTTCAAGTGGAAACTGTTTCTAAAGGGGCGATAAAGATAAAGGGGGATATGCCGTCACTCATTAACAAGCAGTTGAGGGATTACAGGCTTAAATTAAGAAATTAATTACTCATTATAAGCAGTTGATCCTCAGTGCTTCACAATGATTATGTAATCCCCTCAAGTTTTCCTAACCCACCATTCTCTGAGACTTTGCTTGAAGTGCGTTAAGAGTTGTTGAAAAGCAATGCGGCACTTCTGTATTTGGCATATCATGAGAAATATCAACAAAAAATCACGATATTTCTGGACCTGCTCTATGCATTATTGCCATTCACTACTGTGGTACAGTGTTAGCTAGTATGAGTCCCATACTGCAGTGATACATTTCCTGTCAATGAGCACAAGGCGTTCAATGAGGCAAATTTCAAAGTCTACCCTTTTGAATGGTCTTGACTGCATTTTCCTAGCCCACGGCCCAACTGAGATATTGCTGCCCCACTTTATGTACCTTCAGGCAGAGTCAGGTTTTAACTGAGCTATGATAATGTCATAACTTTCCCATTTATTGATCACAGCACTCGAGGATGGACTTCAACAACAGGCGATTTAATCCACAAAAAAAATGGCAGAAATAGATAAACAAAATAAATATAGACAGTATAGTGAGTATCTGAAATATGGATTTACACCAGGACCAAGTAACCAACAGCAGCCCATGTATCTGTTGTGTGAAAAAGTTTTTTTTCCTCAAATGAGGCAATGAAACTGTCTAGGCTCCTTGAACATTTGAAGAGAAACACCTTGATAAAGCAAACAAGAACTTGGCTTATTTTTAGTCCTTTCATGAAAAGTTTCAGAGATGGAAAACATTTCAAAACATGCTTGCCAGCATTTCACAAAAAGACAGCCTGCTTCATATCACATTTCATTGCTAAATCTGGGAAGCCCCATACAATTGGAGAAGAACTGATTCTGTCAGAAGAAAGGGAGGTTTTGGATAAGTCACCAGACCAAATAATTAAAGTGATTCCACTCAGGGATGGCTTGGTTCAAAGACGGATGAGTCTGACAATGTGGAAGATATATGGTATAACATGCTTAAATTAAGACAACAGAATTTGCTCTGCATTTGGATGAGTTAACTTTGCCAGACAATGAATCTTTGTTTCTTGGTTCACTTCATAAAAGGTAAAAGCATGGTTCAATAATTGCTGTTTGCAAGGGGACTGGAAACAGATACGAAAGGGGAAATCAACATTTCTAGTTGTTGAGCAATTTTTCAAAGAGAAGGACATTCCGCTCACCAATATTTTTGCTTATGCGATAGATGGTGCACCATCTATCATGGGGTCATTACTTTCTTGAAAAATAAATCTGTACTTAACGTATTTACCATTAACAGTGCAATTCACAGACTACATCTTGACACCAAATCTTAAGTGAAGGGCTACACAAATCATTAAATACTATTACCACAGTAGTAAATAAAATTAAGTCCCATGCTCTCAATTCTCAACTATTCAAGCATGGATCTTAAAGGGAAACTGCCAGAGACACTTTTATGCCTTTTTGAAAGTGATACAATTCTTCAAAGGCTTGAATGCTTCATTCAGTAATCAATTCATGAATACTAGGCATGACATTGCTTATTTGGCAGAATTATTCACAGTCGCATGAAATCCATCTTCAATTGCAAGGAAATTATGTGAATCGTATCCAAGTCAAATCAGCTATCTCCACAAGTTAATCTTACTTAAGTGCAACATTGATGTCACGACCTTTTCCAATTTCAAAACCTCTCTGATTTGGAAGAGAAAGAAGGAATACCAGATGATGATCTTCAAGTATAGTGTGCCTATCTGGGTGAACTACATAAAGGTATGTCAGAGAGACTCCATCATCTTTTCTTGATGCCAATTCCATATTGGGTAATAAATCCATTCCTGAACACCTGTAATAAGGAATTAACAGGAAAGATGGAGGAAGAATTGATCTTGCTATAAAATGACTGAGCTGAAGCCAAGGTTAAAAAAAAATTACATCAAAGCTTTTGGTTGCAGAAAGCAATATCTGCACGATGGAAAAAGGTCAAAATGCTCTTTATTGCCTTTCCAACATACTATTTAATGAAGCCAAGTTTCAGTGCAGTCACCTACTTCTTTCAAAGTAAACAAACTGTAAATTCCTAAACATGTGATCTAAGATACCTGAGTGACATTCAGCCTGATGTTGAAAAGCTGATATCACTGCACCAAGCTCATCCATCTCATTGAAAGGTGAAAAGCAATGAAGTAGTGAATAGTTGGACTATTAATGTATCTCTGAAACTATTGATGAAAATTGTTTTACCTTAAATTTAATTTGCCTTTTTAAATAGACCAATAATTTTAATAATTATTAGTCACTGCTTTAAAAATATGCAGTTCCAATTTTCTTTCATTGTGCATCGTAAATAAAATTTCTTTAGGCAATGGGTGGAAATAAACGTGGGGAGGGGTCAGGGGGGGGGGCTGCAGTGGTGTTCCAGCTGGGTGCTAAGGGAGTGGTAACCCAAAAAAAATTAGGAACCACTGATCTACACCATCTCCAAAGCAGGGGAAAAAAGTGAAATGCTGATGTTGACAACAATCCCTATAGTAGTAAAGAAATAAAAGTTACATATAGGCAGTCCCTGGGTTATGTACGAGTTCCATTCCTGAGTCCATCTTTAAGTCAGATTTGTACGTAAGTGGGAACAAGTACATCTGCTATTACTGTATTTAGCGTCAGTCAAACATTTGTCTTAGTATATAATATATACTTTACCTTTCTATGCATATAAAACACTTAAGAAACATATGTATTCCAATAATTAAACCACTACGTTGCTTAGTAATAATTGTAGCTTTCATCGGGACAGGGCCTTTCAAATGCTCCACTATTCTCACTTTATCCTTTAAAATTGTTCTGATCGTTGACCGACTGTAGCGTAACACTTTTTTCCAATGACCGATGGTGTTTCACCTCTCTCCAAACGCTTTATTATTTCCACTTTATTTTCCAATCGCAATCACTTCCCGTCAATGGAACAGAAACAATGCGGGCGGCAGGTCCCAAGGTCCGCTGGGCCCTAAGGACCACCTCACTGAGACAGGCTAAATGGGACAAGTGGCAACTGTGCTAGGTTTGGGTATTTGATCCTCCACAATATTCCTCGTTGGAATTTAAATTTTTTTTATGAAGTCGAGTTGCAAGCTTGAAAGCAACCTGGCACGGATGGTACGGGAGTCACTGGATCGACATCAACCCAGCACGGGAGCAAACTCACGAACCTTCTTTCTCCAGCCCGGCGCTGATCTCACTGTGCCACCAGCCGACCAGTACGGGGGGGGGGGGGGGGCGGAGGGGTCAGGGTGAATCTTACTAAGAAAAATTTAAGCCAAATACAAAGTTAAACACTCAACACAGTGTTAACGGCAATGACTTAAAATGGTGGACAGCGTTCTCCTTCCTCAGTTCATAAGTACGAGTTGTCCGTAAGTCGGACGCTTGTAACTCAGGGACTGCCTGTATTAACATTTGAATTTAGTTATTCAGTGTTCTTCATGGAAGAAATTCAGTGAATTCTACCTTTTATCCTTATCTTCTACCTTTAAATTGAAACTTGAGAATATTTGGGAAAGGGTAATAGATAATCATGGGTATTCTTGTTTTGACATACTTACATCAACTAAAATTGAGCAATGATATAATACTTAGTACTTTTCCCATCAGGTCCTTTAATATGCCAGGCTCATTTTGCACGGAGCCAACCTGCTTCTAAAAGTAATCTCAGACTGCAGCATTATTGCACAGTGAAATACATGCATAATAGCAGAATTGAAGATAGCATGGTTTGGAAGGAAATAAAATTCTAACTTATCTTTTAAAAATGTAATTCCAGGAGATAAAATATCTGATTACAGCACTGGCTTTCTTTGAGAAGTGAGAAAGTGCCCATTTAGCACAGGATAAATACCAATTACTTTCAGCTTTAGCTCTGAAATTTCTCACACTATAATAATGTAGTAAGGTTCCCCTCTTGATGATGGACTTCAATTATAAAATGATCTGTCATTAGCCTTGATATAGATCAGAAGTTCTTCAAATGCTCTTGAGATTTTCTTCACGTTGTTAATCAGTCTCAATTAAATTATCATGAAGATTCTAATATCTTTTGTAGTTATTAGACTTTTTGGCTCTAATGAACCGCATTACACTTTCAGTGAATCTTCTACTTATGTGAATTTGATTATAGCGACAATGTTAGAAGAATTGAAAACAAAGCAGCCTGGTGAGGCATTCCTCTGAAACACCAGACCAAAGGCAAAAGCAGCTTATCAAGTAGGGCTTAGCATATCATTCTTTCTGTATTTTCCTCTCTCTCCAACTCAAGGTGCACATTCTGTTAAATTTTAAGAAAACCACTTCATTGCTGCTATACTACCATTAGGAAAACCTATCACTCCATCCTTTGCCCACACCTATGGTAAATCCAACCACCTAGCTTTATTTCTTCTTTCTGTGTACAGGCAGAGATTGAAGAGTGTAACACTACAACAGAGCTCTATGAAAAGCTGGCCAACAGAAGCAGAGAAGTAAATGCAGGGCTACTTTTAGTTGATGAGCTGTGGCAGATTCAATTTGTCTTTGTACCTGAATGAGTATCTGACATTCATCACTGACTTCATAGAGAACTGTGTGGGCAAATAACTGCCCACAAAAACATTCAGTGTCTTCCCCAACCCAAAGCCATGGATGAACCAAGAGATTTGTAATCTGCTGAAGGTTAGATGTGTGATGGTTGGGATGAGTGATCTCGAGTTGCACAAGTAGTGTAGTTAAGATCCCTGAAGGCTATCATGAGCACAAAGAGATTCTGGACTAAACCAGAGTCATAAATGGATGCATGACAGTTGCAGCAACGCTTGTAGACCATCACTTCCTCCAAACCGAAAATGCACAGCATTAGAGGCCACAGCACTCACTTCTGGATGAGCTCAATGCATTTGATGCACATTTTAAATGGGAGAATAATTAGATTCCAACATAAGCCCCCACAGTTCCGGACAACCTGCAATCTACGTCTTTAAGGCTGACATCAGGGCACCCTTCAAGAGGGCGAATCCACAAAAAGTGTCCAGCTCAGACGATTTAACTGTCCAAATTCTGAAGTTCTGCGCAGACCAACTGGCTGGCGTATTCAAAGACATTTTCAACCACATGCTCACATGCTTCCGTGGTGCAAGGTTTCTACCCACTTCAGAATGGCATCTATAGAAAAGCATGATGACCTGTGTTTAGTTGCACTAATAGCCACCATAATAAAGTGCTTTGAGAAGTTGGCTATGGCCTCAAATGACCTGGATCCCCCTCTATTTGCCTGGCATTACAACAGGTCAACAACAGATGCTATTTCACTGGCTCTGCACTCAGTTCTGCATCACTGGGACAAAGATAATGCAGACTGCAAGCAGCTGTTCATCGACTGCAGCTCAGATTTCAACAAAGATATCCCATCAAAGCTTATCATCAAGCTTCAAGACCTGGGCCTCCATACCCCCCTTTGCACTTGGATCTTTGACTTTTCATCAGAAAGCCATTATCAGAGTGGTCAATAGTAATACCTCCTCCTCACTTATGAATACAAGTGCACCTCAAGTTACGTACTTACAGTCACAACTTCATGGCTAATCTCAACTCCAATACCATCTATAAATTCACCAATGATACCACCATTCCTGGTCAAATCATAGGTGATACGAGTCAGTCTACAGGAGTGAGAGAATTTCTAGTTTAGCAGTGTCACAATAACAACACTCTTAACATTAAAAAAAACCAAGAACCTGATCACTGACTTCAGGCAACTGCATGTCAATTCTCATTGGTGAGGTAGCGATGGAGATAGTAAGCGATTACAAATTACTGCCTGTTAACCTCTCAGAAAGTACATCAGTGCCTCTACTTTCTTAAAAGCTGAAGGAGATTTGGCATATCACTAATTACTCCCAACAGACTTCCACAAATGCACTATTGGAACATATTCTGACCAATTGCATCATGGTCTGGTGCAGCAATTCTAGCACACAGAAAAGCAACAGCTGCAGAATTGTGGACACAGCTTGTCCCATCCTACCACTAACAGCATCAACAGGAGGCACTGCCTCAAGAAAATGACATCTATCATCAGGGATCCATACTACCTTGGACATGCCCTCTTCTTGCTGCCACCATCAGGCAAGAAGTAAAGTCACCTGAAGTTCCACACTGCCAGGTTCAGAAAAAAAGCGATTTTCCCACAACCATCAGATCATTAAACTTACTTACACAACACTAACCCTACCTTAGCAATGGAATACTATGGAATATTCTTGCACTACCACATACTTGTCTTCGATTGTGTCATTGTTCTATTTTGCACTGAAATCTTACTTCTGCCAGTCTTTCTTTTCCATCATATAATTCTAATTTATATAGTTTTGTCTGTACCTACCTACCTGTGATGTTGCTCCACACATTTCCTATTGATCGGTACACCACATACTTATGCAGAAGGCAAATTCAACTTGACATTTAGTACTTCTGCAGAAATTTTCTCTGCAATGGAGACCATCTTGTTTTTCCAAAGGTTTTTTTAATTTAAAATATTTTGCAAATTGAGTTAGTGCCAGAATTACAGCAGTTAATGCATTTTGAGTCTTATATTAATCCATTAATGCCATGCCTGTAAGCCAGATTTGCTCTTCACATCTGAAGTGCATTTTTGCATTTCAGCCTTCAAATGTCTGTAGAATTGCAATTTTTAAAAAGCATTTGGTGATTCCAGACCAGGTACACCAAGTATTTATGATTTTTCACTCCTGGAGTTTTGAACTGCTCTCAAACCAATCTGTTTTCTGCTGATAAAAAGAATAAAGAGGTGCTTCAGAGCATTAATTAAGATGGTCTTAAGGGCAAGCCAAAAGCTACAGACACTGCCTTTCCCATGGGTTCAGATTACAGTAGATTCCAGTTACTTGGGATACATCGGGACCAGCACATTTTGGCCCAATAAGCCAATAGTTAAAAAAGATTTTTTAAAAAGACAAGCTTCCTTTTAATTGAGTAACAAATTATATATGTACATTAAATACAGAACCAATCAGAATAGTACTACAGCATTATAAAACTGTATTAGAATTGGGTTTAATATCACTGGTGTATATATAGTGAAATTTGTTACTAATACTTATTAGGAGAGTATTTCATTCAATGTACACTACTGTGTTCTTTTGATTAACTGTAAATGAATAAAATCAGCATAGGCATCTAGTGCAGACAATATTCTGCCTTCATACAATGTTATTGCATCCTCCAAATCTTCACTTTTATTGTAACATTCAAGATGATTGTCAATACCTTCACATTCTTCATTGATCGACTGACGCTTCTGAACATCAGGAAGATGGCATTTACCCACAACGTGCTGCCTTTTCTACTCTGGGGACCACTGCTTACACGGCCCATGGGAGGCTCATTTATTACACCACCGCTACCTCAGAGACAGCGTCAGAGGCGAGGGAGAAGAGTATCCTAGTGAGGTTGAAACAGTGTGCTAACTGGCCGCCACTCCCGAGCATACTCCTGGCTAACATTCAGTTACTGGACAAGTTGTGTAAACTGAGAGCAAGAATTTCCCATCAGTGGGAAACAAAGCAATGTAACGTTTTGTGCTTCATGGACACCTGGTTAATGGAGGAGATAGCAGGTCTCGGCATCGAGCCCTCTGGGTTCTCCCTGTTCTGGGCAGACAGGTCTGAAAACCTCTCTGGGAAGAGTAAAGGAGGTGAGGTATGCTTCATGGTCACTAATGCTTGGTGTGACCCCCGGAATATGCATGTCCTCAAATCCTTTAGTTTCCTGGATCTGGAGTAACTTGTGCTGCTGTGTAGATCTTTCTGGCTGCCTAGAGAGTTCACAGCTGTGTATATTTCGCCGTAGGCTGATACTGACTTGGCTCTCAAGGAACCGTACGAGACCATCAGCACCCTGGAGACTGCACACCTGGAGGCTGTTTTTATTGTCTCTGGAGACTTTAATTGAGCATCACTGACTGAAGTTTCTCTGAAGTTTGGTCAAACACATCCAGCTGAGCACATAGGGAGACAGCATACTTGACCACTGCTACTCTCCCTTCCACAATGCTTACAAAGCACTCCTCCGCCTGCCACTTGGGAAATCTGATCGCTCCTCCATCCTGCTTCTGTCCACGTACAGGCAAAAGCTGAAACAAGAGGTGGCCAGAGTTAAAACTGTCCACTGTTGGCCCAACCAATCAACATGCTTCAGGACTGCTTTGATGACGTCAACCGGAATGTCTTTCGTGATGAGGATGTCTCCAAGTTCGCTGAAGGGGCCACAAGCTTTATCCGGAGGACATTGTCCCCCAAAAATCAGTCAGGGTCTATCCAAACCAGAAACCCTGGGTCAACCGTTCCATACACACTGCATTCACCGCACTAGACACAGCTCTCGCCACTGGTAACCACCAGGAACTCAAGAAATGCAGCTATGATCTATGTGAAGTCATCAAGGCAGAGAAATGACAAGATCCAGACACATCTCTCCACCAACAACACACGCAGCTTATGGCAAGGTCCGCACACCATCACAGACTTCGCAGACTTGGAGCTGCCAACGTCACTGCCTCGCTCCCAGATGTGCTAAATCTTTTTTACACTGTTCGATGTTGCCAACACTGATCACCCAAGGAGAGCCACTGATGTGACCTGCACCTTGGTCATCTGAGCTGAAGTACTCAGGTGTTTTCAACGAGTGGACAATTGCAAGGCTGCGGGACCGAGCGGCATCCCAGGGCGGGTACTCAGGATGTGCACGGCACAACTAACTGGTGTGTTTGCAGACATTTTTAATCTCTCCCTTTCCCAGTGCAGAGTGTCCTCCTGCTTCAAAACATCCACCATTGTCCTTGTACCTAAAAAGAACCAAGTGAACATGTCTGAACGACTGGCATCCTGTCGCACTCACCTCAATAATAAGCAAATGCTTTGAGATTGAGGTCAAGGATTACATCTGCAGCTTGCTACCACCCAAACTGGATCCCCTACAATTCACCTACCGATAGAACTGATCAACAGATGATGCAATAGCCACTGCTCTACACACTGTCCTTACACATCTGGAGAAGGATGCTTATGTGAGATTGCTGTTCTTGGACTACAGTTCAGCATTCAACACCATAATTCCATCCAGGCTCAACAGGAAGCTCAGAGACCTTGGCCTTCACTCGGCCTTGTACAACTGGATCTTGGATTTCCTGTCAGATCACTGGCAAGTGATAAGAGTGGGCTCCCTCACCTCTTCCCCTCTGACCCTCAACACAGGAGCCCACCAGGGCTGTGTCCTCAGCCCCCTCCTTTACTCACTGTACACCCATGACTGTGTCACCACCCACAGCTCCAATCTCTTAATTAAATTTGCAGATGATACTGCATTGATTGGCCTTATCACAAATAATAATGAGGCAGTCTACAGAGAAACCAGGATCAACAGGCTTTGGGACAGCTTCTTCCACCAGGCCATCAGACTGATTAATTCATGCTGATAATCATATTTCTATTCTGTTGTATATCTTACTAAACATACTATTTATTACAAATTACTATAATTTGCACATTCAGACAGAGACATAATGTAAAGATTTTTACTCCTCATAGATAGATAGATAGATAGATAGATACTTTATTCATCCCCATGGGGAAATTCCAACTTTTTTCCAATGTCCCATACACTTGTTGTAGCAAAACTAATTACATACAATACTTAACTCAGTAAAAAATATGATATGCATCTAAATCACTATCTCAAAAGCATTAATAATAGCTTTTAAAAAGTTCTTAAGTCCTGGCGGTAGAATTGTAAAGCCTAATGGCATTGGGGAGTATTGACCTCTTCATCCTGTCTGAGGAGCATTGCATCGATAGTAACCTGTCGCTGAAACTGCTTCTCTGTCTCTGGATGGTGCTATGTAGAGGATGTTCAGGGTTATCCATAATTGACCGTAGCCTACTCAGCGCCCTTCGCTCAGCTACCGATGTTAAACTCTCCAGTACTTTGCCCACGACAGAGCCCGCCTTCCTTACCAGCTTATTAAGACGTGAGGCGTCCCTCTTCTTAATGCTTCCTCCCCAACACGCCACCACAAAGAAGAGGGCGCTCTCCACAACTGACCTATAGAACATCTTCAGCATCTCACCACAGACATTGAATGACGCCAACCTTCTTAGGAAGTACAGTCGCCTCTGTGCCTTCCTGCACAAGGCATCTGTGTTGGCAGTCCAGTCTAGCTTCTCGTCTAACTGTACTCCCAGATACTTGTAGGTCTTAACCTGCTCCACACATTCTCCATTAATGATCACTGGCTTCATATGAGGCCTAGATCTCCTAAAGTCCACCACCATCTCCTTGATCTTGGTGATATTGAGACGCAGGTAGTTTGAGTTGCACCATATCACAAAGTCCTGTATCAGTTTCCTATACTCCTCCTCCTGTCCATTCCTGACACACCCCACTATGGCCGTGTCATCAGCGAACTTCTGCACATGGCAGGACTCCGAGTTATATTGGAAGTCTGATGTGTACAGGGTGAACAGGACCAGAGAGAGTACGGTTCCCTGCGGCGCCCCTGTGCTGCTGACCACCGTGTCAGACCTACAGTCTCCCAACCGCACATACTGAGGTCTACCTGTCAAGTAGTCCACTATCCAATCCACCATGTGAGAGTCTACTCCCATCTCCGTTAGTTTGTGCCTTAAGATCTTGGGCTGGATGGTGTTAAAGGCACTAGAGAAGTCAAGGAATGTAATCCTCACAGCACAACTGACCCCCTCTAGGTGAGAGAGTGATTTGTGCAGCAAATACGTGATAGCATCCTCCACTCCCACCTTCTCCTTATATGCAAACTGAAGAGGATCCTGGGCATGCCTGGTTTGTGGCCTCAGATTCTGTATTATCAGCCGCTCCATGGTCTTCATCACGTGCGACGTCAAGGCAACAGGTCTGAAGTCATTCAACTCCTTTGGTTGTGGTTTCTTCGGTACCGGGACAATGCAGGATGTTTTCCACTGTCTCGGTACTCTTCTCTGCTCCAGGCTCATGTTGAAGATGCGCTGTAGTGGTTCTCCCAGCTCAGACGCACAGGCCCTCAGTAATCGTGGGGAAACTCCATCCGGTCCAGCCGCCTTGCTGGTACAGATCTTCCTCAGTTGACCTTCCACCTGTGCAGCCGTAATCCTGGGCATGGGCAAGGTCTCCTGTGAGTGGCTATTTTCCTGTGAGGGAAGTAAGCCTGGTGTGGATTCCTGCGGTGAGGATGAGATTGAGCTGTCGAACCTGTTGAAGAAGTTGTTCAGCTGGTTCGCTTTCTCCACATCTCCACTTATGTTCGCCCCCCGCTTTGCACCGCATCCGGTGATGATCTTCATCCCATCCCACACCTCCTACATGCTTTTTTTCTGCAGCTTTTGTTCTAGCTTCCTCCTATACTGCTCCTTTGCCCCCCTTATCTGTACTCTGAGTTCCTTCTGAACTCTTTTAAGCTCCAACCTCATGTATGTGAAAGAGGTAAGAAATAAAGTCAATTCAATAGTTCCTAACTTGAAGTAGTGAAATCATTTTATTTTCAACTCTAGGCCGTTTCTGGCATCTCTAAGCCTGAATGCAATGAACAAAACAGTTCTAAATTTTCTTTCTGCTTATTTCTAGCCAACTATCAGCGACAAAAAACACTGCTTTTTAAACAAACACCATTTAAAACTGTTCGCTGTAAGCAGTGTTGTGCAACCACACAAGTGACACTTGTGAGAAAATGTTTGCCAACAGTCTCCTGCCCATTTAAATGGCATTGTGTCCCAAATAAATGAAGGGAATCTCAGCTATTTTCTCGATGAGCAGGTGACTGGCCCGATTAACCAATTGCTCAATTAACTGAAATCACTGGATTTTAGATTCCTGAGTAGAGTTTCCAAAGGAGTGCTCAGAGTCTCTTCATATTATTTTTTTCTGCCACTTTGTTGTTGAGAGATAACTGAATAGATTATGTACCAGCCAATACCACAGTTATCAGCCACCATCATTTGACACCCTTGCAGTCTCTCACTTAGATAACGGCACGGCCTAATATATGGCAATACTTGGATCCATTGTGTTGTCATGAATCATTGTAATTGTCTGATGCAAAAGGATATTGATTATGGCAAGAGCATGCTCCAAGCATCATCAGAAGTGTACTGAAATAACCTTCTCTCACCCTTCCCTTTCCAACCTTGCATTGAAGCCAGAATACACAAAATTAAGGTCTTGTTTTTGTACTGCTCTCAGAGCATAAACTATTTCACCATTGCAGCTAATAAATATACCAAAATACATTTTGTAGGGTATAAATCAGCAGATAACTTTCCACATCTATTTTCTATACGTCAATAGAGTTGAACCACGACAAATACAGGAAGAAATGCAAATTTGATTAAACAAGAAAGCCAAGCCTACCATTCATCAGAAGATCATAATCTTAACTGCAGCCTGTAGCACAGCACTTCAAGGTATAAAAACACTTTGTTTCCATTTTAAGATGGTTCTCAGATGTGGTTTCTGGGAGGCATACTAAAGCATTTACTAAGAAGCATGTTAGACTATTGAATAGCAGGAAATCAATTGATGAGGTAGCAAACAAATAAATTGGGCATCAACAAGTCATCTTTCACAGTGTTTCATCAGCATTTCCTTCCCATGAAAAGAGCAAGTAACTCTGCAAACTGCCAAAGCTTCTACAAATCAATATTAAAATTAATATTGAGATTCTCAGTAAAAATTACCTTTGATGTAGCATTTAACAATTCCTTCAATTCATATACTTTATATAAAAGAGTTAATGTACTTTTCCAAGTATTTATGATTTAGTGATGACTGAACACGCAATGAATGAGCATTTATTCATAGATACAGGATTGTAACAAGCCCATGCCACTCAATGACAGCGAAGTGACCAATGAACAAACTAACTGCACATCTCTGGAACACGGGACGAAACTTGAGCATCCAGAGGGAACCCACATGGCCTTGAAGAGAATGTACAAAATCCTTACAGACAGCAGCAGTTATTGAACCTGGCTATGTTACAATACCACCCAGTATTGTTGGGAGAGGGTTTAAATGGTGGCAAAAAGCATTAGCTGGTTAGAATTAGAATCAATAGTTAAAATGGTGACAATTTTCTTATGTCCAAGGCTTGATTATGGCAGGCTTACATGTAAATGTTGCACTAACTTGGAATTCAGACATTTAATTAGCCTCCAGCTCAAAATTTGGCTCAATGAGCTAGCAGAGCTGTGAGGGGAGTTCCTACAAAGGAAAAGCAAGTTTTAAATAGCTGTGAAAGTAGAAAAACAAAACGACTGCAAGTGTTACTTGAAAATTTTCAGCAAACCACCAATGTAAACACAACTATATACGTTGGAACATTTCCAGTATATTTACATAAGTTTTTAATGTTTCAATTTTCACAATAATGTAATAAGACCATAAGATACAGGAGCAGAATTCGTCCATATGGCCCATCGAGTCTGCTCTGCCATTTTATCATGGCCGATCCATTTTCCCTCTCAGCTCCAATCAATTGCCTTCTCCCCGTATCCCTTCACACCCTGAATAATCAAGAATCTATAAACCTCTGCCTTAAATATACTCAATGACTTGGCCTCCACAGCCACCAGTGACAACAAATTTCACAGATTCACCACTCTCTGGCTAAAGCAATTCCTACTCATCACCATTCTAAAAGAGTGTCCTTCTATTTTGAGCACGAACAAGAGAAAATCTGCAGATGCTGGAAATCCAAGCAACACACACAAAATGCTGGGGGATCTCAGCAGGCCAGGCAGCATCTATGGAAAAAAGAGTACCGTCAATGCTTCGAGCCAAGACTGTTCAGCAAGACTGAAAAAAAAAGATAATGAGTGGATTTAAAAGATGGGGGGGGGGGGGGGAGGGAGAAACACAAGATGATAGGTGAAACTTGAAAGGGCAGGGATGAAGCAAAGAGCTAGGAAGTTGATTGGTGAAAAAGACAGAAGGCCATGGAAGAAGGAAGAAAGAAGAAAGCGGGGCGGGGTGGAAGGGAATGGGCAGGAGATAACATGAGCGAAGGACAAGGGGATGGGAAATGGTGAAGGGAGAGGAGGCACCTGGTGTTTCTCTCTCTCCTCCCCCCACCTTTCAAATCTATTCCTTAACTTTTTTCCTTCAGTCCTGCCAAAGGGTTTCGGCCCAAAACATCGACTGTACTTTTTTTCCATAGATGCTGCCTGGCCTGCTGAGTTCCTCCAGCATTTTGCAGCACCTATAGACTTTCTCTTGTTTGTGATAGGTGAAACCTGGAGGGGGGATGGGTGAAGTAAAGAGCTGGAAAATTGATTGGTGAGAGAGATATAGGGCTGGAGAAGAGGGAATCTAATTGGAGAGGACAGAAGTCAATGGAAGAAAGAAAAGGGGAGAGGAACACCAGAGGGAGGTGTTGGGGAGGCAAGGAGATAAGGTGAGAGTGGGAAAAAGGAATGGATTTTGGTCGGGGGGGGGGGGGCCTCCATTATCAGAAGTTCAAGAAATCGATGTTTATGCCATCAGATTGGAAGCTGCCCAGATAGAATGAGAGCCCCAAAGTCCCCCAAGCTCCCCCCCTCCCGCGCATAAGTGGCAGCAAGCAACGATCCCCCCTCCCCCCCAGCAAAAAAAAAACGCACCCATTGCCGGGCACAAGCGTGAGCTAGGCAATACCAAAGACACAGACCTTGCAGTTATCCCAAAGACTATTGCATTTCATCCGGCATTCGACAAACCACAGGTTCTCTCTCTACCTAATAAGGGAGAGGTAGGTGTCCCCCATTTTCACAGCGAGCGGGAGACATGAAAACAACCCGCTGGTTTACAATGTTAAAAAGTCCATTTCATCGCTTTTTTCTAGCTCTGTGCCTGAAGATTGCAAAGATCTTGTGTCTTCAGGCCCACAGCAAAAGATTTTCCAGCCTCCCCGATGACACAAAAATCTCTTGCCATCACACCAACCCTCGATCTGCCAGTCTCCAGAGCCCCAAGATCTTAGATTTTGAATTTGAGTCAGATTCTCATGCTGAACCCTTGGTGTGACAAACAGCAACGGCCGGTCTGAAAGCCCGAGAACTGGTCCCATTCCTGCAAAGAACCGAAGTCTGCGGTTCACTTTTGCTGCACTTCTGTGTGTCCCCCACCGCCTCCGTGTCCAGCACATAATTCTCCGCAACTTCCGCCATCTCCAATGGAATCCCACCAATAAACATATCTTTCCCTCCCCCCACTTTCTGCTTTCCGCAGGGATTGCTCCCTACACAACTCCATTGTCCATTCGTCCCTCCCCATTGCTCTTACTTATCCTTGCAAGCAGAACAAGTGCTACACCTGCCCATGCACCTCCTTCCTCACTACCATTCAGTGCCCCAAACAGTCCTCCTAGGTGAGGCAACACTTCACCTGTGAGTTGGTGGGGTCATATCCTGTGCCTGGTGCTCTCAATGTGGCCTTCTGTATATCGGTGAGTTTCGTAGATTGGGAGACTGTTTTGCCAAGCACTTATGTTCTGTCTGCCAAATAAGTGGGATTTCCCAGTGGCCACCCATTTTAATTCCATTTCCCATTCCCATGTGTCTATCCATGACCTCCTCCGCTGTCGTGATGAGTCCAAACTCAGGATGGAGGAACAGCACCTTATATTCTGTCTCGATAGCCTCCAACCTGATGGCATGAACATCGATTTCTTGAACTTCCATTAATGGCAGCTCCCTCTTTCGCCATTCCCCATCTTCTTTTCCCTCTCTAACCTTATCTCCTTGCCTGCCCATCGCTTCACTTTGGTGCTCCCTTCCCATTTTCCTTTATTTTCTTTCTTCCATGGCCTTTTGTCCTCTCTTATCAGACTCCCCTCCTCCAGCCCTGTATCTCTTTCACCAATCAACTTCCCAGCTCTTTACTTCACCCATCCTGGTTTCACCTATCACCTTGTGTTTCTCCCTCTCCTACCACCATCTTTTAACTCTACCCCTCATCTTTTTTTCTCCAGACCTGCTGAAGGGTCTCAGCCCAAAATATCAACTGTACTCTTTTCCATAGATGCTGCTTGGCTTGCTGAGTTCCTCCAGCATTTTGTGTGTTGCCCCTCTATTCTGAAGTCAAGTCCCCTGGTCTTAGACTCCTGCACCATAGGAAACATCTTCTCCACATCTACTCTCTTGAGGCCTTTGAAAATTCGATCAGTTTCATTTAGGTCACCCCTCATTGTAATTAATGGGACTTTACGCTTAATGGCATAACAGCTGGATAAGTGATCAACTTTTACTAATCTAAATTGTTTCACAATGGTTTCTGGAAGGAACAATAGGACACAATAAAGAACTCCAATTTAATTCTTCCCACTGAATGAAATGCTTGATCTTGACTGCAGAACTACAAACACTTGAGCATCTTTCATTGCAGAGTGGGGAAAATGTCTATTAGATTCATTGCTATCTTGATTCCTTGAATGATCTTTGAACGAAAAGGTTTGAACATATGGATTGGTACCTTGTCTCCATTGGTCTTTTTCTTCATTTAAAAAAAGGATATTTATTACATAGTTGGTTTACCGATTAACGGCCCAATACCAATTTGCATGCAGAACACCAAGACAACAAAATTACACATGCTATCTTTCTCAATTGTTTTACACCTCTACTTAGCATCACAGTTGGCTTGCTTCTTCTCGAGTTTTGTGGGTCCCAAGATGATTTTAGAATCTATACAGGTTGCCATAGGTGCAGAAAGTCTCTGACAAGCAGGCAGTTAGGTAGTTTGAGAAATGGAACACTACTTCTACCAATTCTGCTCCACTTCTGAGTGTTCCTGAGAATGTACTCACAGTACTCAAAGTCATTTGAAATGTTCTTCATGTGCCAGTTTCCAGAAGTAGTACTGTTTTCGTTACTACAACAGTTGCAAAACATTGTCTTCAGTTTAACTGAAAAATGAATTTCACTATCATACAGTTTAGCTGATTACACACAATCTCTTCTAAATGCAAGAACTGGACGATGGTCAAGTAGTCAGATAAACTAATCTACAGAAACAAAGAAAAATAGTTGGCAATTTAGCTTTGTGAGTCTTCTCCACCATTCATTGCAGTCATAGTCTCTTTTGATTCAACTGACTGCAATATTGCTTATTAATATAATTTTTTTAAACCAAATAACATAATGTTTTGCTCAGTGACCCATGGGTGTAGTTTACACTTTTCCAAACTTTAGATCACAAAAGATCAGATCACTTACTGGAAACAGTGGAATGAAATTTGCCATAACCTTCACTGTGCCAGCAAGGCCTTAAGCTGACTAAAGGAGATAGTGTTTGAAAATCAGCATGTCGAACTTAACAGCACTGATTCCAGTCTACCGCAATACTTTTGAAGACTGAATTATATAACTCAAGGGCAGAGATCCCACAAAGATTATCTCCTAACACTTAAAGAATAATGCAAGATCAGTGCCCTCCCCCAGGTCAGGCAATTGACTGTTTGCCAGGCCACATTATTTATATATCTGACACCAGTTTCTTAAGACAAACTCAATCCTGAACATTTCAGGAGTAAGAGTTACCAGATTAAGAGAGAGGTAATAATTCAAAGATCTCTTCCAAAAAAAGCAACATCCCCACCAACCATGACCCATTTAATTTTTGGTATCGTGTACACAATGCATGGACTCATTGTGAGAATCCAGAGTCAATGCATTGGGTGCACAGTCTCACAAATTATCTAACTACCCACCCATTCAATCAGATATCGCTTGGCTCAGTGTGCAATCATCAGTCCCAAAAACCACTTCAGAATAAATGTTATTTCCACTCATTGCTGAGTCTTTAGTAGGAAGACAAGCAGAATTAATTAGAAAACTAATCTGCATCAATACAAGGCAAAAATAATTGCATCATTTAAAATGAAGTCCTGCCCTATTTTTAAAGGAGGAATATAAACAAAACAGAAATTAGAACTGAAATAATATTCAAGATCCAGACCTAAGTTGAAAGAATGAACAATTACTGTGGAGTTATAATTTGGTAGGCCTGTTTCAGGTCATATAAAACTCCAAGCAAAAAGAACTAGAATCTTTTGCAGATATAAATGATAAGTAGCAACATAAAGTCACTATATTCCTAACACTAATTAAATTTTAAAATAAATACATTAGTGACTGATAAATTACAACTACTGATGTCCGATCTAAAAGGCATTTGCAAATTGTACATTAAAACAATCAGTTAACTCTACAAAAATATTTAGTAGAAAAAGTATACATTAATGGATTGAGTTAGTAAAGTAGCAAATGGAACTTAATTCAAGTGCATTTTGGGAGAGCAAACAAATACCTTTAAGTATGCATCCACATCTGTAAATGTCTTTGGATAGGGAGATAATATGGGTTCAAAGGCATTAAAATAAAATAAATCATTTATCAAAAGATCAAGCCACAGTATATAAAAACAGCAAGAACAAAATAAAGTTCAGCAGCTAGAATACCTCATACAGTTCAGATTTCTAATGCATAAAAAGAATGTGAAGGTACAAGTTTGTCTAGAATGTTGATCTAGGCAAATGCCAACAGAGAATTTATGTTACAAGATATGATTGGCTAGGCTGAGAGTGTTTTCTTTGGAACAAGAAAGCTGAAGAGAAGACTCTCGATAGAGATCAGTGATAAGTGGGCATAGATTTAAATGTAAATGGTATGAGTAGGGAAAGATTTCTCAATGTTTTCAATATTGAGTGCATGAGAATTTTGGGCAACAGGGTGGTGTAGCGATTGGTGCAATCACTTTACAGATGGGAGTTCGATTCCTGCTGCTGTCTGTAAGGAGTTGGTGTTTTCTCCCCATGACCACATAGGTTTCCTCCCACATCACGAGTTAGGATTAATAAGGTGTGGGCATGATATGTTAGTGCCAGAAGCCTGGTGACACTTGCAGGCTGCTTAATAAAATACTCTTGATTTAATGCAAACAACGCATTTCACTGTATGTTTCCAAGTACAAGTGACAAATAAAGCTAATCGTTTTTTGAAAACAAAAACACTCAATCACATTTAAAACATATTTCAACAAGTGCTCCCTGTGCGATAATTTACAAGGCCATGGACCAAGAGTGAGAAGAGATGGAACCTGATGCGTGTGTGTACTCCCAGTACAGGCTAAAGGAAAACAATGAAGGCAAGGAAGACAAAGATTCTTTGAGACCTTCTTTCCATTGAGTGACTGTGGAATATGAGCTTAACCTGCTGACACAAATGGATATATATATGCTAATTGAAGACCAATCTAACACCTCTTTCCCAACAACAGCCTGCTATAACCCATTAAGGGCCTCAGTGATGGGAAGTTCTTTGCAAGAAAGGTATAAATAGAATGCTACAAACTTGAGACCAAAAACATCTACTATTGCCAGGATTTCCTCAGTAACAGATATTTTAATGTTATCTTCAATTATGCTGTAGGATGACAGAAGCTGTAAGTCTTCTAGGGGAATGGAATTCAGCTCTTAACACCCTTCATACGGCTACGCAGAAGGAACATCATACGGTCAACTTGCAGGCTCCTGCTGTACATGTGCTAACTACCCTGTTCTGATTGGTCAAGGGAGCAGGGAACTAAATTAACCAGAAAGATTCCTTTGAGATCTGAATAAGCCATTTTGAGGGTTGACAAAAGGGGAGCCAGCATCCAGACTCCCCTGGTGTTTGCATTTGAAGGAAATAGTGGGTCCGTGGTACAGGAAGGATAACCAAGGTATGCTGTAACTAGAAAATCCCGGGCATGTGCCAGCCCAGAGCAATGCAGTCACCTTTAAGAACGACTGCATAAGCTGGAAGGCCTCCAAACCAAGGGGAAAGAGACCAGTGCTGCAAACTGGGAAGCAGGCTAATTCTGCAGAATCTGACTCAACAGTACGTGTACTCATGCACAGAGAACAAAATGGGGATTTGGCAACCAATTCCACCCTCATTCAAGGAATGCAAATAACGGCCTCCTACCATGACTCATGTGGAGAATGAAAGCAAGGAGAAGCCCCACCTCATCTAACTCCCAACTATCAACCATGGTTTCTGCTCCAAGTGGCTGTGTCAATGGAAGGCAAGCAGGGAAGGAAAAAGAAAAATGACAGATGGTAAAGAAGAAAGGACACCAATAACACCAGACTTGAGGCAATGGGCCTCCAATAACGAGGAGACTGATATGAAAAGACTGACCTCATATCTACAATCTCTCTTCATCCAAGAATGAAGCCCAAATAGCTAGTTGATGACGCAAGCAAGGGAAGCATCATATAATTGAGAGGGGGTGCAGTCACCCTATCATACCCAACTACAGGAGACTGAGAGCTCTGCAGTACTGATCGCACATCAGCTCGGGGAGACAAGAGGGAAACCTCAGACAATATCCAAGACCACTGGGCTATCCCACACCTTGGAGACACATGCCTGAAAACAATGCACAGCTACGGGCATGCTGGATAAATGTTTTCTGACTGTAAATCTGAAGTACCACAGGCATCAGTGTTGGAATGTTTGTTGTTTGTAACGTATGTAACTGACAGAATGAAAGCTGTCTGAGTAGTAAGCTTGCAGATGAAAACAAAGTGATATAACTGTTTGTGAATAAAGCATGACACAGATCAAGTGACACCTCTAAGAGGACCACAATCTTGTCATAGGGCTTGGAGGCTAACGTTGCTCAGTGACCCAGAGAGGTATGTCGGCTGCAGTTAGGGTCTTGTGCTTTGGCTCTTGGTAGGGTCACCCATGCCAAACAATTCAAAGGGTAGAGGCCAAACTAAGAGTGGTCTACCAGTCCTCCAGTTTCAGAGTTCAGCTCAAGGCTAACAACCGTGACTGGTCAAACAAAATTGTTAAGGAATAAGCAATGAAGAATCCTTCTATATCTGTGTGCAACAGTATTCATGAGTCTCTACCTGGGACTTCCATGGCTAACAGTAGTGAAAACGAGGAAATCACTGGCACGAGAAAAGAAGCCCTGAACACTGCGAAGACCAAGAATAAAGTCAACTCCACTATCAGGACAGGACTTCACTGGACCCCCTGAAGCAAAGGAAACATGGGAGACCAAAGGCAACTTGGTGCCACACCTTAGAGGCAGAAATGATGACCCTGAACCACACCCGGAGTACAATAGAGAAGATAGCCAAGCATAAACAGAGATGGAGAACCACTGCTGCCCTAAACGGCATTGGTGTAACAGGCAGTACATAATAAGATCAGCTGAAAAGTTGGGTACAACAGTGACAGATTGAGTTTAATCCAGACTACTTAAAGGTAAGTCACTTTTGGAGATCGAATTCTGGTTGGACATATAAAATAATTACCTCTCTATATTGATAGAGACACACATAGAAGTGCATATCCATAGCTTCCTGAATGTAACAATGCAGCTGCATCGGGTCCTAACCAAGGTATTTGGTACACTTTCCTTCATATATTGAGGCTTTGCCAGGTCATACATTCTAGACTGTAACCAATTTTGCAAAAATTAAGTTCTCATATTTAGGAAAGAATGGTTATTTTGGAAAAATAACTCAATGTTGATCTGAAACTCAACCTGCATTTTCAATACTTCAAAATATGCCTTGTATTTTTATGTCATATACTTTGATGGGAAATTGTCAAGGTTATCAGACACATAATCCAGAGAAGTGGATTTAAGATTCAAAGGCAAACAGCAAACCTAGCTGAAGATGGTAAATTCAGTTCGTTAACTAAAGTGTATTTTTTTAAAAACTTGCATTAGCACGGTGATTTACAGTGCCTATAAAAAATATTTACTCCCCTTGGAAGTTTTCATGTTTTATTATTTTACAACACTAGTTTGGCGCTTTTTTTTGACACCAATCAACAGAAGATGATTCTTTTGTGTCAAAGTCAAAACCGATCTCTACAAAGTGACCCATATTAATTACATATAAAAAGAACAAAATAATTAATTCCACAAGTATTGCCCCTGCCCTTTAAATTGCATACCAAATCATCACTGGTGCAGCCAATTGATTTTAGAAGTCACATAACTAGTAAAAAAAATAGAGATCACCTGTGCGCAGTCAAGGTGTTTTGATTGATTGTAGTAAAAATACACCTGTATCTGGAAGGTCCACCTGCTGGAGAGTCAGTATCCTGGCAAAAACTACACCATGAAGACAGAAGAACATTCCAAGCAACTCCATGAAAGGGTTGTTGAAAAGCATGAGTCAGGAAATTGATACAAGTCACTGAATATTCCTTGGAGTGCAGTTAGGTCAATTATCAAGAAGTTGACCTTCAGACATAGGAGCAGAATTAGGCCATTCAGCCCATCAAGTGTGCTCCACCATTTCATCATGGCTGATCTCAGATCCCACTTAACCCCATACACCTGGCTTCTTGGAATAACCTTTGATGCCCTAATCAATCAGGAAACTATCAATTTTCACTTTAAATATACCCACAGTCATGGCCCCTTCAGCTGTCTGTGGGAGAGCATTCCACAGATTCACAACTCTCTGGCTAATAAAATTACTCCTTATCTCTGTTCTAAAGAGTCACCCCTCAATTTTGAGGCTGTGCCCTCTAGTTCTGAATACCCCACCTTAGGAGAGATCCTCTCCACATACACCCCATCTAGTCCTTTCAACATTTGGTAGGTTTCAATGAGATCCCCCCCTGTATTCTTCTATATTCGAGTGAGTACAGGCCTAAAGCTGCCAAATGCTCCTCATGTGTTAACCCCTTCATTCCCAGAACCATTCTCGTGAACCACCTCTAGACTCTCTCCAATAACAACGCATTCTTTCTAAGATATGGGGCCCAAAACTGTTGACAATACTCCACGTGCGGCCTGACTCACGTCTTACAAAGCCTCAGCATTTTATCCTCGTTTTTATATTCAATTCCCCTTGAAATGAGTGCCAACATTGCAGTTGCCTTCTTTACTGGACACTCAACCTGTATATTAACCTTCTGGGAATCTTGCATGAGGACTCCCAAGTCCCTCTGCACCTCTGATGTTTGAATTTTCTCCCCATTTAGATAACAGTCTGCACTATTGTTCCTTTTACCAAAATGCATTATCATACATTTCCCAACACTGTATTTCATCTAACAACACACACAAAATACTGGAGGAACTCAGCAGGCCAGGCAGCATCTATGGAAAAAGTACAGTCAACATTTCAGGCCAAAACCCTATTGCTCAGATTTTCGGCATTTGCGGATTTTCTGTCGTTTGTGACTGTATTCCAACTACCACTTTTTTGCTCATTCTTCCAATTTGTCTAAATCCTGCTGCAATTGCATTGCTTCCTCAGCACTACCTACCCCTCCACCTATTTTTGCACCATCTACAAACTTTACCACAAAGCCATCAATTCTGTTAACTAAATCATTGACAAACAATGTGAAAAGTAACGGTCCCAATACTGACCCGAGGAATACCACTAGTCACCAGCAGCCAGTAGATGAAAAGAAACCAGTAGCCAGAAAAGGCTCTTTTTGTTCCCCCTCACCACCTCCTGCCTGTCAACTATTCCTCTATCCATTCCAGTATCTTTTCTATTATGCCATGGGATTTTTATCCTTTTAAGCAGCCTCATGTGTGGCACCTCATCAAGTGCCTTCTGAAAAGCTGACATCTACTGTCTCTCCTTTGTCCATCCTGCTTGTTACTTCCTTGCAGAACTCCAACAGAATCCCTTTAAAGAAACCATGCTGACTTTGACTTATGTTATCATTAGTCTCCAAGTACTCCGAAATCTTGTCCTTAATAATAGACTCCACTTTTCCAACCACTAAGGTTTGGCTAACTGGCCAAGATTTTCCTTTACTTTTGCCTTCCTCCCATTTTAAAAAGAGTGGAGTGACATTTGCAATTTTCAGGTCCTCAGGTACGATGCCAAAATCAAGTGAGTTTTGAAAGATCATAACTATTGCATCTGCTGTCTCTTTGGCAACCTTTCAGAACTTTGGGATGTAGTCCATCTGGTCGAGGTGATTTACTCACCTTAAGACTTAGCATTTTTTCTGCTTTGTAACAACAATGGCACCCACTCCTGCTCCCTGACACTCATGGATCTCTGGCACTGCTAGTGTTTTCCACTGTGAAGACTGATGTGAAGTACCCATTTAATTCATCTGCCATTTCTTTGTCACCCATTATTACCTCAGCAGCAACATTTCCCAGTGGTCCAATATCTACTCTCACCTCCCTTTTACTCTTTATATAACTGAAAAAACTTTTAGTATCTCACTTCATATTATTGACTAGTTTGCCCTTATATTCCATCTTTTGCCTTCTTACGGCTTTTTTAGTTGCCTTTTGTTGGATTTTAAAACCTTCCTAATTATCCAAATTCCCACTCACTCTTGTTACGTTATATGCCCTTTCTTTGGCTTTTATGCAGTCCTTAATTTCCTTTTGTCATCCACGGTTGCCTACCCCTGCCATTTGAGAACTACTACTTCTGTTGGACATATCCATCCTGTGCCTTGTGAACTATTCCCAGAAACTTCAGCCACCTTTACTCTGCTATCATCCTCACCAGTATCCTCCTCTAATCCACCTGGGCAAGCTCCTCTCTCCTGCCTCTGTATTTCCTTATTCCATTGTGATACTGATACATGTGACCTGTACTTTCTTTCTCCCACTCTCTCAAATTGCAGTATGAATTCAATCATATTATGATCACTGCCTCCTAAGGGTTCCTTTACATTAAGCTCCCTAATAAGATCTGGGTTATTACAGAACACCCGATCTAAGATAGCTTTTCCCTGAGTAGGCTCACGCACAAGCTGCTCTAAAAAGCCACCTCATAGGCATTCAACAAATTCCCACTCTCGCAATCCAACACCAACCTGATTTTCCCAATCCCTATTACATGCCCTTTCCAGCTCCCTTTGCAACCTCTACCCTATAACTTGGCTACTACTTGGAGATGTATATGTACAACTTCCATAATGTTTTTTTAACCCTTGTAGTTTCTTAACTCCACCTACAAAGACTTGACATTCTCTGACCCCCATGTCACCTCTTCCTAAAGATTTAATTCCATCTCTTACCAACACAGCCACCCCACCTCCCATTCCTCGACACAAAGCAGATCCATTGATATTGAGCTCCCAACTGTGACCTTCTTTCAGCCATAACTCAGTGATGCCTACAGCGTCATACCAACCAATCTCTAATTGCACCACAAGTTCATCCACCTTATTCTGATTATGACATGCATTTAAATACAGCACCCTTAGTCCTGCATTCTTTGCACTTTTGAATTGTGCCTCTGTGGTAGATTTTAACTGTTTGCTTTGTCTGCATTTGTACCCAGTCATTGGCTTGTCCTTCCTTACATTCATGTTACACCCATCATCTACTTGTAAACCTGCTGGCTCAGACTCAGCTCTATCATACCGGTTCCCATCCCCGTAAGATTAGCTTACAGCCTGCCCACAACAATGTTGGGTTAGGCACTAGCCCTGCCCATCAGTGCTGCCCCCAGTGTTCACTCAGTGGAAGACAAGCTGCATTGCATTCTGCGGAGTGCTGTGGGTTTGTTCTTACCGACAATATTAAAGCACCATCAATCTACAGGACATAACACTCAGAGACTTGGGTTAAATTATATATTTTGTCTGACGACACACAGACCCTGCATAATGCTACCCCGCATTGTACTGATTCGTTACGACGCAGTTATTCAATTCTTTACTGACATTTTTTTAAATGACAGAAATTCATTGCAAACACTTAAAAACTTCTCAAAAGCAGTCGCCACTACAGTTAACATTCAATCAGCCAATGAGAATGTTTTACACATGCTCTGAGCTACTCACAGCCATTCACATATTAGTTCACACACTGCCTCCCCACTTGTGTAAATGTTCTTGCTCTCTTGCCAATTTATTCCATTTTTTTTCCACCCATGAAGTCTAGAAAATTGCCTGCAACTTCCAGTGAGTGTAGTACATCTGAGATGTGTAGAAAAAGCATTAGAATGGATGTGAAACTGCAAGTGATACAGCATTTGGAAGCTGGTGAGCATCAGGTTGATGTTAGCACCTCTTTGAAATTGGCTACATTGATGATCAGAATGACCCTGACTGGGAGCAAAGCAATAAGGCAAAGAGAGGTGTTCTTGACATGATTTCCTGCTGCCAAGAACTGCTTCATGAGAGGAAATTTAAGAAAAGGCAGTCAAATATCGACGCCTACTCGAAGAAGCAGTCAAATTTAGAGGACCCACAGCCTGCTCCCTCCTCTAGGATGTAACCACTATCCACTTCCCTCCGCTGCTGCTGTGATCTGTTGCTGCTGCACCGATGTACAGGTTAGGGGTGTGTGTGTGTAAAAACTATCTCAGGTTTGATTTGGTTTTAAAAATCAGGCACATGTCTATTCACATAAATGTTATAATGATGCATAACACTGATTTACATACGCTCCACCTTCAAGGAGTGCATTCCCAGTGTTAAGCGGGGTCTGAGTGTATACGTTTATTGATACCTTATATGTACTATGGTTCCTTAAAGTTGTTATAGACAGGGGTGGTAGTCAGGATAAGCTCCTACTATCAATTAAAAGCTCCCAATGGCATGCATCTCAAATAACCTCTGACAACCAAGTTCGGCTCCTGGTCTTCACATGTGGTTTGGCTACTAAGCCCAGCAGGGCTGTTTCTACAGACAGGAGAACAGGCAAAGGTGGGGGACAAGCACCTGAAAAACCAGCTTCTTTGGGCAGATGGAGCTTATCCAGAAGGAAATCTCTGATCTCAAGCCTCCACTGCCTTGCATCTACAACACTCATGGGGAAGGCTTTAGGAGTAAACCCCAAGGAAAAATCCAGAGCTGGAATTCCTTAGGCAGTCCTTCATTGAGTTCAACACTGATTGGCAATTCCTGCAATGCCAGTGTCAAACTGTATTGGTCTTGGCCGTTCCTTTGGATCATCAGCTAGGTGGAAAGGGGAAGCCTGCTACATGCGCAACAGCTTGCTCTCTGTATCGTTCTGCCCTAGCATGTGTATCAGTAGACAGCTGGCTTACAACATCCATAGTCAACCTCATCCAACAGAGAGCCTCAAAATATGTGCTATATGGCTGTTGGTTCATTTGACTGTATTCATGGGTATATATGTATGGTTTAATGACAACTAAATGCAAACTTGATTTGATTAACAAACAAATTATACCAAAATGCTACAACCTTGACCACACATGCTGAAGTGGTTCAACAAATGGCTAATCACAAATGGGAAAATTAAAAGGTAATGCAACTCAGCAAAACTCGATGTCATTAATTCATAAGCAAATATATTGCATAAAAATGAACTTTCTGTGACTAAACACATTGATGAAGGAAGAGCAGTAGATGTTGTGTGTATGGATTTCAGTAAGGCATTTGATAAGGTACCCCATGCAAGTCTTATTGAGAAAGTAAGGAAGCACGGGATCCAAGGGGACATTGCTTTGTGGATCCAGAGCTGGCTTGCCCACAGAAGGCAAAGAGTGATTGTAGACAGGTCATATTCTGCATGGAGGTCAGTGACCAGTGGTGTGCCTCAGAGATCTGTTCTGGGATCCTTACTCTTCGTGATTTTTATAAATGACCTGGATGAGGAAGTGGAGGGTTGGGTTAGTAAGTTTGCTGATGACACTAAGGTTGGAGGTGTTGTGGATAGTGTGGAGGGCTGTCAGGGGTTACAGCGGGACATTGATAGGATGCAAAACTGGGCTGAGAGTGGCAGATGGAGTTCAACCCAGATAAGTGTGAAGTGGTTCATTTTGGTAGGTTAAATATGATGGCAGAATATAGTATTAGTGATAAGACTCTTGGCAGTGTGGAGGATCAGAGGGATCTTGGGGTCCGAGTCCAAAGGACACTCAAAGCAGCTGTGCAGGTTGACTCTGTGGTTAAGGCAGCGTATGGTGTATTGGCTTTCATCAATTGTGGAATTGTATTTAGGAGCCGAGAGGTAAAGTTGCAACTATATAGGATCCTAGTCAGACCCCACTTGGAGTACTGTGCTCAATTCTGGTCGCCTCACTACAGGAAGGATGTGGAAGCCATAGAAAGGGTGCAGAGGAGACTTACAAGGATGTTGCCTGAATTGGGCAGCATGCCTTATGAAAACAGGTTGAGTGAACTCGTCCTTTACTCCTTGGAGCGACGGAGGATGAGAGGTGACCTGATAGAGGTGTATAAAATGATGAGAGGCATTTGGTTGCCACAAGAGGACACAGGTTTAAGGTGCTGGAGAGTAGGTACAGAGGAGATGTCAGAGACAAGTTTTTTTACTCAGAGAGTGGTGAGTGCATGGAATGGGCTGCCGGCAATGGTGATGGAGGTGGATACGATAGGGTTTTTTAAGAAACTCGTGGATAGGTACATGGAGCTTAGAAAAATAGAGGGCTATGGGTAAGCCTAGTAATTTCTAAGGTAGGGACATGTTCGGCACAACTTTATGGGCCAAAGGGCCTGTATTGCGCTGTAGGTTTTCTGTTTCTATGTACTTGATCACTCATTTTTATTATCAACAGAAGCAGCAATCTTTAAAACTGACAGCCCAGTGAAATGCAAATCCACCCAATGTGAAATGGAAGTGATCATGAAGACAAACAGAAAAGTCATTAACATACTAAATCAAAATAGGTATTCTAACACAGCTTTGACTCAAAGCACTGTTTTAAAGTGTCATTTCCACATACTTAGCTCAAAAAAGTGAAATTGTACCAAAATTTTAGTTTCCCATCCTTTGTAATAAATTAGTTTTTGGATGTTTTGGGGCAGGAGCCAAGTAAGCAAGTGGGGAAAAAAAATACACAAAATTATATATTTAGTTTGAACAATGTAACTATTAAGTGAGATCGAAAACATACTCACTAATGTTGGTTAGTAAGCTTGCAGATGATATTAAAATGGGTGGTGTCACTGACAGAGAAGATTGTTATCAGCTGGATAAACAGGCTGAGGAATAACAAAACCAGTTCAATTTAGATAGTGTGAGATTCTGCATTTTGGAAAGACAAAATGAGGGTACACTTTCACAACAAGTGGTCAGGCTCCAGGGAGTGTTGCTGAACAGAGCAACCTAAGAATACAAGTCCGTGGTTACCTGAAAGTGGAGTATTAGATAAACATGGAGGCCTTTGATGTGTTGGTCTTTATCAATCTGGGCTCAGAGTACATGTGATGTTACACTGCATTTGCATAAGATATTGGTGAGGCCTCATCTGGAATATAGTGTTCAGTTTTAGTCAGCCTGGTAGAGTATCTATTAAGCTGAAAAGAATGCAGAGAATCTATTTTGCTTTAGTGAGTTCAGAGGATTCAAGGGACTGAGTTATGGAAACAGGATGGGACTTCATTGCAGTGTAGGAGTCTTATCAAGGTGGATAAAATCATGAAGGACATAGATATGCACACTTTTTTCCCCTGGGTTGAAGAACCAAGAGGTAGTGAGCACAGATTTAATATCAGGGGAAAACATTTTACAGAACCCAAGAGGCAACTTCTTCACCCCGAAGGAAGTCCATGCACAGAATATGAGCTGCCAAAGGAAACTGTTGAAGCAGGTGCATTAATAACATTTAAAAAGATACTTGGATGGGGTACATGGGCCAAGCACATGCAAATGTGACTAGTTTTGATGGGAACCTTGATTGTTATGCAGTAGTTGGGTCAAAGGTCTATTTCCATGCTGTATGACTCCAAATGCCATTCCTGTAAGAAACTTTTCTGTTGCCTGTACCTTTTAAGAGTACTCATCATCATCCCATGGCATTGCAGAGTTCAGAACTGATAAACCAAAAGCAAAATTCCCTATGAATGAAGTAATAACAGTACAATCATTTGCAATAGTATCAAGATAGAAATTAAACATCAAAACAGAACTTTTTTTAAGGTAAGAAGCCACAGACAATCAAGTCTACATAATTCAAAGTGCAAAACAATAGAGATCAACAGAATAATCCAGTTTAGTCAGCAGTGAATTAATGAAACATACACAGAGTATCTTTCATAACTAAGTATGTATTAAACAGAGGAGACCAACAGAAAATTAACAATTCAGAAAACTAATAATAAATTAACTGAGGACCAGAAATGCAGGAATTAATCCATAAAACAACAGATGAATATATTTGGAGAGCATAAGCGAGCCCAATATCATGGTCTTGAACCCCCCCCCCCCCACCCCGGCCCAAATATTAAATACTGTATCATGGGTTGAGGACATGAAGACAGTGAGGAGGTTAACAAGTTTACAGCACACAAATAGGATTTCAATTCATATCATTTGTTGCAGATTACAAGGTGTGTTGTCTATAAACACATTTGTCCCATATTTAACTTGGCAGTCTTAATGATAAATGTTGACATAAAAATTAATGTTCATTAATATTCCATGCCTAATGCCAGTTGTTAACACTGACCGAGGAGGAAAAGGGCAGCTAGTGCAGTGGAACATGACCAGTAGAGTCCCCTGCTTGAAAAAAAAAGTCACTGGCCCTTAATTTTTCCTGCCCCAAGATGACTGAACAACTTGGGTGTGACAATTATTCAGACCATATTCATGTGATACATAATTAACATTAGTTTTCAGCATATTTTAGGCCAGAAAAGGAAGGAGTTAGTCAGCATTTTATTTTATCAGTTAGTAAATACAAGAAAGGCAGATTATGAGCCATTTTGTTGGCTCAAATACAACACAGCCATTTTAAGGATTTGTACCATCATGAAATTAACTGCTCTTATCCTTAAAGACATTTCATAATAATGACAAGAGAAAGTACTGTGGCTATTTTTTGCTACACGAATAAATCCCAAGTTAAATATTGATAATGTTTTCAATTTGAAATTAATCAATGTAGAAATTTCTTGACATACTCAGCACATTGGACAGAGAAGCAGGGCTAAGTAAGAATTTTGTGTCATTTTATCATCAATCCAAAACATTTCTCTAACATTTATTCTACCTCAAATTGATATTTTCTTGCTGTTAATGCAAACCATGCATTATATTTTCACTGTATATTTTGATGTACATGTGATAAATAAGTTTTGAATCTTGATCTTAAATTTTAATCTTGTGTTGCCTCTTTTCGTTCTACTCCTGCTTCAAATTGTATCGGTGATGTGCCTGGTTATTTTACTAAATGCTAAGTGACCTACTGAATAGATATTGCATTTTCTATTTTTAATTCAGCAAAACTATTAGGAATGTACTATCATTTGATTCCAATTGTAATGCTATTGCTGCCATCAAGTATAATTTAACTTTGCAAGCACTTTTGAAATAAATCACCTTATAATTTAAATCTGAAAGTCAAGTGCAAAGGATTTCAAATAGAATGCTATTAGATTTCAAAAAAATAACATTTTGTCACCGAAATGAGCAATTAATTGCCAATTCCACGACTAAAACATGAGACGAGTGAGAAGTCACTCCCATTAAAAACTCAAATGCATCCTATTGCACATATCAGAAATCGATAAATGCACTATGAAGTCTTGAAGGTTTAAAATATCTATAGATGATGAGATGCTGTTCTGGAAGCTTACACTGGGCATCATGAGAGGGTAAAAACAGAGGTCAGAGTGAGAGTGGGGCAGAGACTGGCAACTGCAAATTGAACCTACCCTTGCAGACCAAACAGAGGTTTCCAGCATAACATTCAAATATTACACAAAAGGTTTCTCCAATTCAGAAATGTTCACTTCCTTTGTTCTGACAAAGGATTATTGGCTGGAAAGACTAACTCTGCTCCCACACTTGTGCTGCCTGACCCTCTGAGCTTTGAGCATTTTCTTTTGTTTACGTGTTAAGGGCTGAGGGAAAATATTTCCCTCAGGAAACCACTCTCAGTTCTCTCAATTCTGTAATTAATAAACTCTTCTATGCTTCACCAAAGTAAATGCTAGGTTATGAAACATACAAATTTGAAAACTGAAGGTCAAAGGAATATCAGAAGGAACATCAATAAGCAAATAAATGTGGCTCAAAGAGCAAACTCACTTGAGCTTGTGATATCAAACTCAAAAAGTACAAATCACAATTTTTTTAAAAGGCCCAAAACAAATTGTGCACTACCCAACAACTGTTTTCATGTTTCTTACTGTTCACCTGGCAGAGAATCTCACCTGTTCCCTCAACACCAGCTCCATTGCAAAGAAAGCCCAGCAGCGTCTCTACTTTCTGCGAAGGCGGAGGAAAGTCCATCTCCCACCCCCCCCCCCCCCCCCATCCTCATCACATTCTACAGGGGATGTATTGAGAGCATCCTGAGCAACTGCATCACTGCCTGGTTCGGGAATTGCACCGTCTCAGATCATAAGACTCAGCAGCGGACAGTGAGGTCAGCTGAGAAGATCATCAGGATCTCTCTTTCTGCCATTACAGACATTTACACCACACGCTGCATCCGCAAAGTTAACAGCATTGTGAAGGACCCCACACACCCCTCATACAAACTCTTCTCCCTCCTGCCATCTGGCAAAAGGCACCGAAGCATTCAGGCTCTAACGACCAGACTGTGAAACAGTTTGTTCCCCCAAGCCATCAGACTCCTCAACACCCAGAGTCTAGTCTGACATCTACATCATTTATTATTACAGGCAGTCCCCGGGTTACGTACAAGTTCCATTCCTGAGTCCGTATTTAAGTCGGATTTGTACGTAAGTCGGAACAAGTACATCCGGTATTATTTAGCGTCAGTTAGTCAAACGTTTGTCTTAGTATATAGTATATATTTTACCTTTCTATGCATATAAAACACTTAAGAAACGTATGCATTCCAATAATTAAACCACTGCGTTGCTTAGTAATAATTGTAGCTTTCATCGGAGCAGGGCCTTTCACTTTAATTATTTACTTATTAATTGTGATTAATTATTTAATCACTTCCATTATTCTCACTTTATCAGTTATCCTTTAAAATTGTTTCGATCGTTGACTGACTGCAGCCTAACACTTTTCCAATGTAAAGTAAATTTAAAGTAATGACCGATGGCGTTTCCCCTCTTTCCAAATGCTTTATTATTTCCACTTTATTTTCGATCACAATCGCTTCCCGTCAACGGAACAGAAACACTGCAGGCGGTGGGTCGCGAGCTCCACCACCTCCCGAGGTCCGCTGGGTCCTAAGGACCACCACACTGAATTCCCCAGGTCTTAAACTCCACTACACTAAGACAGGTTAAATGGGACAAGTGGGGGCTGTGCTGGGTTTGGCTATTTGATCCTCCACAATATTCCACGTGGGAATTTAAACTGCAGGTGGCAGTGTTTTTTTAAAACGAGGTCGAGTTGGGAGCTCGACATCAACCCGGCAGAGACGGTACAGGAGTCACTGGATCGCTATCAACCCGGCACGGGAGTGGTCTGTCACTGGATCGAACTCAGGAACCTCCGTTTCACTGCACCACCAGCTGACCAGAACGGGGGGGGGGGGGGGGGCAGGATGAATCTTACTAAGAAAAATTTAAGCCAAATACACAGTTAAACACTCAATACAGTGTCAACGGCAATGACTTAAAATGGCAGACGGCGTTCTCCTTCCTCGGTTCATAAGTACGAGTTGTCCATAAGTCGGACGTTCATAACTCGGGGACTACCTGTATATTGAAATTTGTCCTTTACTGTGCCTATTGTCTTGTTGATTATTAATTAATTAATTATTGTGCTGCCCTGCACTGTTTTGTGCACTTTATGTAGTCCTGTGTAGGTCTGTAGTCTGGTGTAGTTTTGTGTTGTTTCATGTAGCACCATGGTCCTGGTGGAACGTTGTTTCGTTTTTACTGTGTACTGTACCAGCAGTTTATGGTTGAAATGACAATAAAAAGGGACTTGACTTGAGGATGAGCACACACCTAACCCAATCCTGTGCACCATTTTAAAAGTTTTAAACTACCATGGAAGTTGGCAACTACCATGACGCAGAGTAACAGATGTTTCAAAAATTTTGGTTTACAAGTTGTCACTGATACAAAGTAGTACAAATTGAAATTAAGTGGAAAGTAATCACAAGAATTTTTCACACACGAATTCACATGAATTCTATCCATTTCTGTTGTCTGTCTTTGGGTCTCATGAGTTGTTTAAGGCAAACAAACATATCAACGATGTAACAGTTTGGTGTTTTAATGAATGTATCATGTCCTGTTGAATTGGTTCTGCTCAAATATGGCATTTTATTTCATTGTATCTAGTTTACAACATGCACTTGACTGATTCAGTTGCACATGAAAGGATATGAATCAGAAATTAGGTCTTTATTCTTTAGCGTAGAAGGTTGAGGGGGGACTTGATAGAAGTACTTAAAATTATGAGGGGGATAGATAGAGTTGACGTGGATAGGCTTTTTCCATTGAGAGTAGGGGAGATTCAACAAGAGGACATAAGTTGAGAGTTAAGGGGCAAAAGTGTAAGGGTAACACGAGGGGGAATTTCATTACTCAGAGAGTGGTAGTTGTGTGGAACAAACTTCCAGTAGAAGTGGTAGAGGCAGGTTCGATTTGTCATTTAAAAAAAAATTGGATAGGTATATGGACAGGAAAGGAATGGAGGGTTATGGGCTGAGTGCAGGTCGGTGGGACTAGGTGAGAGTAAACGTTCGGCATGGACTAGAAAGGCCGAGATGGCCTGTTTCCGTGCTGTAATTATTATATGGTTATAAGAAGTATTCTAATGCTAAAATGCCTGTATTTGGGTGGTTGTAAATTACAATGAGAGATAATGCCTTAATACTCCAGCCATTGTTACAAAGCACATGGGGAACCTCTGGTGGCAATTTAGTGTTACAGCAAATAAGTACTGAAATTACTGAAAGAACTGGTACTTGTTTCTGCAAATAGTTGTCATTAACACAAGAACTAGCTCTGATTTCATATCCCTTCAAGTGCAACTGAAACAGTCAAATGCATGTTGTAAACTAGACACAATGAAATAAAACGCCATATTTGAGCAGAACCAATTCAACAGGACATGATACATCTATTAAAACACCAAACTGTTACATCGTTGATGTGTTTGCCTTAAACAACTCATGAGACCCAAAGACAGACAATAGAAATGGATAGAATTCGTAATGACCCTTCGCTCGGTAAAACTACACTAGTCTCAAAACTCAACCCAATATCACATTCAGCAGAATGACTACTTAGATGGTTTATCCTAGAACAATTGAGTCCTTGATTGGAACGACCATCAATGAAAGTCAGCCTGGAATTGGTTTCCACTGACTGCTAGGTATGATTGTTTTGGCTCATCATAACACCTCCCTCTTGAAGATGATTAGTTGTAGGATTTGAGCCAAGGGTTGACTTGGAATGGAATGACCGGTTTATGCTGAAAATTAGTCCTTCTTAGCAGTTACAGGTTCTCACTTTCTTGTGATACTGCTTGCTGCTGGTGATAGGTTATTTGACCCCCTCCAGGAGGAGTTGAAGGTCCAGCTCTGTGTTTGAAGATCTGCCCAACAAACTTCTTGTGCTTTTGGGAGCACATGGCCACAACAGGTTGATGTGGTGTCACCAGTGACATTCGTCTATGGTAACTTCAAAGAACAGTATCACATCAACACTGTGCAGTCTTCTTCCCAAAAGCACTTCAGCTGGAGACTTCCCCTCAAGGCCTAGATGCGGTGTCCTTCGATTTGTCAATAGGAATGTGTTGAGAGCCTCGGACAATGCTCCTTCCCTTCAACTTAAAAGCAATAGATTGAAGGTAACCACAAAACCTCTCCGTTAGACTGTGGATGATATGGGGCGGGGGGGGGGGGCAGATGTGGATAATTTCAGTGTTCTGGTAGATTGCAGCAAACTGCTGTGAACTAAATTGAGTGCCAGTGCTAGAAACAAGTGTTTCTAGCACCCCAAAGTGGCTGAAGATCTGCAGCAGGTGTTGAATGGTAGCCCGTCACTTGTTGACTTGATAAGATAGTACTTCTGGCTATTTGGAATAGGTTTCAAACAGGACAGGGTAGGTACACCTGTTGATTGGGCCAGCAAGGTCATTATGTACTCAACTCCAAGGTCTGGTACCCTTAGGCCATGGTTGTGGATTGGATCTACAGTACTTGGATTCTTTGCTGCCACAGAGCACTGAGTACACTATTTGCATATGGGTGTGATATCTTCCTCTATACCCGGCTTATACACAAAGCTTCTTGATGCCTGGCTGACCATGGTGGAATATTAAGCAAGAGTCCACAGTAGAGAGCAATGCATGATGACGATAGAAGGGTACAACATCTTCCTCAACCTTGCCTGCCCATCCATTAGTGAGGCATCCAGAGATACTTTGAAGAAGAGGGTGTGCAGTTGTTTCTGCTCTGATTTTGCTGCCTGGGACTGGAAGACCTTCAGCAGCATTTAATACAACCTGGAGGACCTCACAATCAAATGAAATCACAGCAACAACTACATCTTCAATTTCACTGACCTGTTGGTTCCCAAGTCTGGAGAGGTCATCTGCCTGACCAAGTTTCTGGGTTGCTGTGTATTTGATTTAAAAATCATAGGCAAATAATATCATTGTTCACCTTTGCAGACAGTTGGGTGTATTCACTGGTGTGGCTTTCTTAGACCTGAAGATGAACATCAGTGAGGGTGAAGTGTCTGTCATTAAGCATCTTGTGGAACTTCTTCACATCAAAGATGACTTCCAAGGTTTCCATCTCGATTTATCCATAGACTTCTCTGCTGCACTGGCCTTGAACACAATAAAGGATGGCAAAAGCCTTTTTTGTGACCATGGCAATGGCATTTACTGCAAATGTGTTTCTTGTATTTGCATTTTCTTGCAAAATACCAAGCACCACAGTTCTAACGGCTGTGTTTGGCCACGTGCAGATCTAGTGAGTGATGATGTCTGGGCAACTAGACACTGCATTGACCTTGGTCTGTTCAACTGGGTTGGAATATAGTTTCAGGTTGATCAAATGCTGACATTCTTGAGTAACAGCTCATAGAATATTATCAGTGCTGTGCTCTAGTGTGGCCAGGAGCAGTTTATGTATATCTGCCTCAGCAGGTGTTTGAAGTGCACAAATAATTTTTTTTTTTAAAAATCAGACACTTGAACAGTAATTCAGTCATGTTACCCAGCTTGAACTTTTCACATTCATGATTGACAATACTGGTGCATCTGATAAAGTCAATGGCATCTTGTTTAACAAGTTTTAGATAATGGTAGCCTATACTGAAGAGAGATGACTGCTCTCCAAAAACGTTTGTTAACTGTTGGTCAGTTTCATCAAATGATAAGTCGCACAGGTTCTTAAACAGAATGAAGTTGAAATGGCATTCATGTTCAGCAGTACCCAATACTTCAGAGCAAAGGGCATGTTTTCCAGGAGTCCACTTTACTGGCAAACATGACCCAGAATACATCTTCGTAGTGCTAAAACTATAACTCAAACACAACTTCCGAAACAGCATCGAACTGTAAATTGGAAATGTACACAATCGACTCGTGAGTCCTGTTCAGTGATTGACATTGATGTAGTTGAACTCACTGACAACCCGCTGGTTAATATTTTGATTAACCTCAGCTTAGCAGCCTCAGGTGAGCTTGCAGGATTGTGCACAAGTCTTTTGCTGGAATTGCCATGTTGATATAATACAGCACCTCATTGCCAATTTGGTGTGTTCACTCGCCTATACCTACTGATGAGACCTGAAGCCAGGCAATAGAACAAGCTGGAGATTGAAATAACCCCTAATTTTGTAAAACTACACCAGTCTCAAAACTCAACCCAAACTGACACTTCCCAGTATGACCAATTAAATACTTTACTCCAGAACTGATTTCTTGACTGGAACAACGAGGAATCAGTGAAAGTCAGCTGACCACAAGGTGCTGATCATTATGGCAAGTCATAACAATCAGCTGCTTGTTTTATTTCTCCTGATAGTAGTTCCTATTTAGAAGAATATGCAAAATAAAAGTCTGAAATATAAACAAAAGAATTCTTACAATTAAGTTTTGTAGCAATTAATTTTCCTGAAAGTAAGATTAGATACTCTGCAAAACACCTGTCCTGCCCAACTATCAAGATCATAAGACCGTAAAACATAGAAGCAGAATTAGGCCATTTGGCCCATCAAGTCTGCTCCACCATTCAGTCAAGGCTGATCCCTTTTCCCCTCCTCAGCCTCACTCCCCGGCCTTCTCTCCATAACCTTTGATGTTGTGTCCAATCAAGAACCTATCAAGCTCTGTCTTAAATACACCCAACAATCTGGCCTCCACAGCTGCCTGTGGTAATGAATTCCACAAATTCACCACCTCCAGGCTAAAGAAATTTATCTGCATCTGTTTTAAATGGACACCCCTCTATCCTAACATTGTGCCCTTTTGTCCTAGACTCTCCCACCATGGGAAACATCCTTTCCACTTCTACTCTAAGTCATTTGTTAGCTTTCATTGACATCCCCACTCATCATTCTAAATTTTAACAAGTACAAACCCAGAGCTAACAAACGTCCCTCGTATGATAACCCTTTCATTCCTGGAATCATCCTTGTGAACCTTCTCTGAAACTTCTCCAGTGTTAGCACATCTTTTCTCAGATGATGAGCCCAAAAATGTTCACAATACTCAAGGTGAGGCCTCACTAGTGCTTTATTAAGCCTCAGCATCACATCCTTGCTCCTGTATTCTAGACCTCTTGAAATGCATGTTAACATTGCATTTGCCTTCCTCACCACTGACTCTACCTACAAGTTAACTTTTAGGGTGCTCTGTTTGCATCTCAGATTTTTGGATTTTCTCCACTTAGAAAATAGTCTGCACATTTATTTCTACTACCAAAGTGCATGACCATGCATTTTCCAACATTGTATTTCAATTGCCACTTTCTTGCCCATTCTCCTAAATTGTCCAAGTCCTTCTGTAGCCTGCTTCCTCAACATTACCTGCCCCTCCACCCAATCTTTGTATTATCTGCACAATTGGCAACAAAGCCATCTACTTCCATCATCTAAATCACTGATATACAGCATAAAAATAAGTAGTCCCAATACCAACTCCTACTGAACACCACTAGTCACTGGCAGCCAATCAGAAAACAATCCTTTTATTCCCACTCGCTGCCTCCTACCAATCAGCCAATGCTCTAAACATGTCAGTAACTTTCCTATTATACCATTGCCTCTTAATTTGGTATGCAGCCTCATGTACCTTTTCAGACACCTTCTGAAAGTCCAAATATACAACATCCACTGCATCCCCTTTATCTATCCTACTTGTAATCTCCTCAAAGAATTCCAACAGGTTCATCAGGCAAGATTTTCCCTTTAAGGAAACCATGCTGACTTTATCCTATCTTGTCCTGTGTCAACAAGTACTCCATCACCTCATCCTTAACAATTAACTCCATCATTTTCCCAACCACTGAGGTCAGACTAACTGGTCTATAATTTCCTTTCTGCTGCCTCCCTCCTTTCTTAAAGTGTGGAATGACATTTGAAATATTCCAGTCCTCTGGCACTATGCCAGAGTCCAATGATTTTTGAAAGATCATTACTCATGCCTCCACAATCTCAACTGCTACCTCTTTCAAAAGCCTAAGTTGCAGCTCATCAGGTCCAGGTGACTTATGTACCCTGAGGTCTTTCAGCTTTTTGAGCACCTTCTCTCTTGTAATAGTAACTGCACTCACTTCTCTTCCCTCGCGCCCTTCAACATCTGGCACACTTCTAGCGTTTTCCACAGAGAAGACTGATCCAAAATGCTCATCTGACGTCTCCTTGCTCCCCGTTATTATTTCTCTGGCCTCGTTTTCTAGTGGTCCTATATCCACTCTCATCTCTCTCTTTTTTTTTTAAACGTACTTAAAAAAAGCTTTCACTATCCACTTTGATATTATTTGTCAGCTTGCTTTCACATTTCATCTTTTCCCTCCCAATGGTTCTTCTAGTTGCTCTCTGTCGGTGTTTAAAAGCTTCCCAATCCTCTATCTTCCCGCTAATTTTTGCGTTTTTGTATGCCCTCTCTTTGGCTTTTACATTAGCTTTGACTTCCCATGGTTGTAATATTTTGCCATTTGAGTATTTCTTCATTTTGGAATACACTTATCCTGTACCTTCCTCATTTTTCCTCAAAACTCACACTATTGCTGCTCTGCCCTCATCCTTGGCAGCATCTCTTTTCAATTACTTTGGCCAACTCCTCTTTCATACCACAACTTTCTCTTCTCTCCACTGAAATACTGCTATGTCAGACTTTACCTTCTCTGTATCAAATTTCAAGTTGAACTCAGTCATATTGTAATCACTGTCTCCTAAATGTTCTTTTGCCTTAAGCTCCCTAATCACCTCCAGTTCATTTCACAACACCCAATCCAGTGTAGCTGATCCCCTAGAAGCTCACAACAAACTGCTCTAAAAAGCCATGTTGTAGGTATTCAACAACTCACTTTCAAGATCCGGTGATTTTCCCCCACCGACCTGCATTTTGAAATCTCCCATGACTATCATAACATTCCCTTTTGAATTCCTTTTCTACTTCCCATTGTAATCTGTGGTCCACATTCCAGCTACTTTTGGGAGGCCTGTATGTAACTGCTACTTTACCCTCACAGTTCCTTAACTCAACCCACAAGGATTCAACATCTTCTAATCCTGCATCACATCTTTCTGCTAATTTGATGCCATTCCTTACCAGCAAAGCCACACCACTCACTCTGCCTACCTTCCTATTCCTCTGTCACAATGTGTAACCTTGGACATTCAGCTCCCAACTACTACTATCCTTCAGCCATGATTCAGCAATGGCCACAACACCATACCTGACAATCTGTAATAGTGCAACAAGATCGTCCACCTTATTTTTTATACTCTGTGCATTGAGATCTAACAATGACAGTTGTGTTGGACAATTAAATAGCTAACTAGAGGTCATTATAATGTCCTTATAATATTGGCAAAGTGAGGCTATGTGCCAAAATCAAGTCTGAATCATCTGAGATCTACAGATAGAAATGACAAGTCAATGAACCCTCTCAGTTTCTTCATAGAAGAAAGGGAAGGAGGGTAATATTTAATATTGGAAATAAAATGAAAATTTCCACATTCAAGATGGAAAATGCACAGACGTACAGAATTTGAATGCTTGAAAATGTGTTCATGAATGTTATTTTTAAGTAAATTGCAATGATCATGTTAAAGTATTTGCCATATATAAGAATTACTTTAAATAAACCCCTGACAGTATCCTAAAATGTCAACTGTTTACTCTTTTCCATGAATACTGCCTGACCTGCCGAGTTCCTCCTGCAATGTGTGGGTGTTACCTGACAAGTAAATTGTTTGCACAGGGAACAGCGAGTTCTTGGAATGAACTGCCCAAGAAAATGGTTAAGACGGACAACTGCAACATCTAAAAGGCATTTGAATAAGTACCTGGAGGGGAGGGGCTGAGAGGTTTTGGGATAAACGTGGACAACTGGGACAAGCAGAATTGGCATGGACCGATTAGGCCAAAGGGCCTGTCTTGCTGCTGTATTACTCAATGACTCACACTCACTCTCATTACAGACTTGCTCAAACTGGAGAAGGAGAAGAGCTGAAATCCATAGGAAAGGAGGGAATGTCTGCCCTATATCAAATAAGCATTTGACCAGGCATGATAACCAAGGTGTCCAAGAAAAAAAAATCAAAGCAGTGAACCAAGTGGGGACCACAAGTTGGAGTCTTTAGCTCAATGACATAAAAGTATCAGCAATAATGTCATAAGTGATATTTATGAAAAGGCATTTGTGGTTCTGGCAGCCACACATTCCAAACTTGGTTAAAATATGAATAAAATAGCTCAATTCCAAAGGAGGTATGAATTTTTCCCCTTGGCATCAACAAGTCTGGTAAAACTGCTCAGTAAGAATGAAGGGTGAACCATTCCCTTCACCAGGGGTTCCCAAACTTTTATTTTGCCATGGACCAATACTAAAAGTCAAGGGATTGGTGGACACCAGGTGGGGAACCTCTGCCCTACACAAAATAAAATGGTTGTGCTCTTTGGAAATCAGCCACCTCAGCCCCAAGACAATGTGCTGAACAATTCGTTCACCTGTACCCAAGGCCCATTCACGTCAGTTTCTTCAGTGAGCCCCCTTCCATTGTGTCATAAGTCAATTGCCAGCTGATGACCACACTAAGTTCAAACCTCTCAGCCAAAACACATACAGTATTATTGCATGTAACAGGCACAAAGTGATAACTAGCAAATAACATTTGCAAAAAAAAAAGTGCCAACAGGTGTAATCTAGCCATTCAAATTTGACATTCATCACTATTATCATCTGAACTGCTGCCCACAGCCCCACCATGAGCATACTTGGAACATCACTGACCTACTCAATCAGTACAGGCACATGAATACTATAGCAAGACGAGGTCAAGCCAGAGGCTGGAAATTTGCAATGAAAAATCTGGGGCACGTTTCCACAAATCCAATCTTTCAAACAAAGGATGAGCTGATTTTCCAGCCAATATACTGCCCACTTACCTGATTGAGTGCAGCCCCATAGGTTCTTAAGGGGCTCAATCCCTACAAGATAAAGTAGTCTTGTTGTCATGTATCCAATCTAATCATTTACACATACAGATTTATCTCTGCTGGTGTACCTTGTCTATACAAACAGTGCATTCATTCATTCTAAAACTGCAACCTCTAGAATCAATGATAAGAGCAGCTGGCAATGGCAGTACTCCCCTGCAGACAATTCACCATCCTGACATGCAAATTATCCTCAATAGTTCTTTTTTGATGTTTATCCAAATACAAAACTCCCTGAATATTGCACTTTAGAAGAACTAATACAAAATGAATGTTCAGGACCAAAGAAATATTGAGGAACACAGGAACCTTGGTGTACAGTCAAAGAAGGAAATAGAAAATTCCGTAGGGAGTAGAAAATTCTGCAAAGGGTACACAAACTTTTTCTTCCACCTGTATGTTATGGAGTTATACCAATTATATCAAATATAGTTGCAAGAAACAGTTTGTGAACCCTTTTAAATAACCTGGTTTTCTGCATTAATTACTCATAAAATGTAGTCTGATCTTCATCTAAGTCACAATAATAGGCAAGCACAATCTGACAAAACTAATAACATACAAACAATTGTACTTCTTCTCATCAATACTGAGTAAACTATTTAAACATTCACAGTCTAGGTTCAAAAAAGTATGTGAACCTCTGGGGTAATGCCTTCTACAAAAGCTATCTGGAGTCAGGTGTTCTAATCAATGAGATGAGATTGGAGGGGTGGGTTGTAGACATGCCCTACCCTATAAAAAGACACACAAAATCAGGTAACTGACAGTCTGCTCTTCTCAAGAAAGATCTGTTTATGTGCACAATGTGATCAAAACAACCTTCAGGTGACCTTAGAAGAATTGTAAAGATGCATGAAGCTGGGAAAGGCTACAAAAGCATTTCTAAAGATCTGAGTGATCATCAGTTCATGAGAAACTATCTACAAATGGAGGAAATACAATAATTGCTACTCTCCTGAAAAGTGGGCATCCTGCGAAGATCACACAAAGAGCAAAATGTTCAATGCTGAAAAGAGATGAAAAAGAACCCAAGGGTAACAGCAAAAGAACTGCAGAAATCTCTCAAACTTGCTAAAGTCTCTGTTCATGTGTTCACTACAAAAAAAAACACTGAATAGCAACAGAGTTCATGGAAGGACTCCACTGAGGAAACAACTGATAACCAAAAAAAAAATCTGCACCTTTCAAGTTTGTAAAAGACCACCTGGATGTTCCACAACACCTCTGGGAAAATGTTCTGAGGACAGAGGAGACAAAAGTTGAACTTATTGGCAGAAATGCACACTGCTATATTTGGAAGGAAAAAGGAACTGCACACCAACACCAAAACCCCATCCCAACTATGAAGCATGGTGGAAGGAGCATCATGGCTTGGGGCTGCTTTGCTGCCTCAGGGCCTGGACAGCTTGCAACCGTGGAGGGAAACAATGAATTCCAAATTGTATCAAGACATTTTACAGGGGAATGTCAGGGTAGCGGTCCGTCACCTGAAGCTTAATAGAAGTTGGATGAAACAAGAAGACAATGATCTGAAACACAAGGGTAAATCAACAACATAATGGTTTAAAATTACAAAAATTTGTGTTTTGGAATGGCCAAGTCAGAGTCCAAACCTTAACCCGATTGAGATGCTGTGGCATTACCTGAAGAGGGCTGTCCATGCAAGGTCCCTCAATAATATTGATGAACTGAAACAGTTTTGTATGGAGGAATGGTCTAAAATTCCTCCTCACCATTGTGCAAGTATCATCAGCAGCTACAGGAGATGTTTGGTGGAGGTTACTGCTGCTAAAGGAGGTTCTAGCAGTTATTAAATACAAGGGTTGACATGTGTTTTCCAGCTTGGACTGTGAATGATTAAATAATGTGTTCAATAAAGAAAGGAAAAGTGCAATTGTCAGAGTGTTATTAGTTTAAGCATAGTGTTTGTCTATTATTGTGGCTTAGATGAAGATCGGATCACATTTTATGAGTAATCAAGGAAGAAAACCAAGTAATTGCAAAGGGCTTGCGAACTTTTTCTTGCAACTGTATTAATTGGATCAGAGCTGCAGTATCAATTATTTTTCACTACTCTAACATTCAGATGTGATTGCACTGCAGTGAAACTGCTTCACCACAGAAACACTGTTTTGCCCCCAGGACATAAATAAATGGGCAATTGATAACATCACTTGCAGCTGCATAGCAATTGACAAGAAGGGAGTGATTGATGCATTTAGCAGTGCAAACGAAGAAACTGTGCGTAATAGTTTCTCGGAGTTTTGAAAGAGAAGGGAGAAGATGTATCTTGTGGATATATCATGTTGTGGGTGCAATAATTATGTCGAATAATGCATTGAATGAACACTGATGGGATGGAAGGTGAGGAGAAGAAATAAACAGTTGTTCTGATTTGGATTAGAGGTGGTAAGGGAGGAAACATGGGAAATAGGCGCCTTCTGATCAATGAGAAGTCACAGTTAGACATTGAGAAGACACCTCAGACAATGATGTCGATGAGAAAATCTTGAGAATAGCTTCTCCATCTGTTATTTGTTCTGATTACCACAGCAGTCTCTCCAAAATATCTCAACTATGGCTTCCCCATCTACTAGAGTATACAAACCATCTATCTCCACGTCCTTTCTGCCCAGCGAGAACCAGAATAGGGTTCTTGTTGCTCTCATCTTCCATCCTGCTAGCTTTCACATTCCAAGGATCATTCTCAGTTATTGCTGTAATCTTCAATGGGATTCCACAGCCAGAATCATCACCTTTTTACATTTAACACTCTGAAGAGAGTGGACTATTTTAGCAATTTCCTGGCTTATACTTCCACCTCTACCAACCATCCCTTCCTGGAGGTAGTTGCTAACACAATGACAGAGCAGCAAGCACAACCTTTTCTAGTACTCTTCCCAGTCTCCCGAGACTTGAATAGTTCTTCCACCTGCACTCCACAGATTTAATGCATCACATCCTGTATTCAGGATGTGCTCTCCGTAACACCGAGGAAACCAACGCAGGTTGGATGACCACCTTGCGAAACACCTCTGTTCAGTCTGCAAAGGTGACTCTGCAAATCCACTCTCCTGTCAATATAATTCTGCATCCAACTCTAACCTCTATCTCTGCCCCCATATTGTCAAAACAAAGTCCAATATATATTTAAAACAAGGCACTCATCTTCCTACTGGGCATACAGCAGCTCAGTAGCAATTTTAAGTAGCATTGTTCCAGTCATCAACATGAGGTATTGATTACTTCCCCCCCCCACCCAACCCAACAGAAACTGCCTGATCAGAACAAAATATTAAACTACTGAATGTATAACACTTTCAACACTTCCATTAAGTATATTTTGTTGTATTTCAATACCTAACTGCACACATTTATTAAACAGACAGCATAGAACACCTTAATTCCACCCCTCCACACCACACCAAAGTCATTTTGTTCACTCTGTCCACTCCAACACATAAATGCATGTGTTTTACTATTTTCCCACTCTAGTCAAAGGTCATTGACCTGCAATACTAGATCTATTTCTTTCTTGTCACACACGACCTAACCTGCCGACTGCTTCCAGTAATTTCCTTCTTTTAGATTTCCGGCATATGAAGTCTCTTGCTTTAATTATTAGTAGATACATAGAGGTATTCTTGAATGAACTGACTGCAGAGGGCGCTGAAAGATTGGGACACTGGTATTGGAACACATCTCCTGAAAGACGTTACTGTCTCGGTGGTAACGACTGGTCTTGGAGGATTCAATTAATGTACACCAATCAAACTACATCAGTAAAGCTGTACAGCAAATGCATTACACAATGCATTACTACATCAAACGACATGTCAGCAATCACATTTCTCGGATTAGAGAAAGCTGATGTAAAGGAGACTGCTGTTCGCTGGAGAGCAGTTGGTGGTTGATGGGGTCGCGGTCCCTTCTTCACCTACCCGTAGGATACCGTTCATTTTCTCCACCAGAACTTGGAAATCTTGCTCTGAAAGCTCGGGGTAGAGTTCATCCTTGAGCATCTGCTCGGTAACGGCAGGGTTACGGTAAAAGGTGATCTGAGACAGGCCAAACAGCAGGCCGCTCAAAGACTTACTGCCCACATCAGCCATGATCTACTGACGTCATGTTGACCTGGGCTGACCTTTCACCCCGTCTGTTGCGCCCCGCCTCCTCAAACACGCTGCGATCATTGGCTCAGCGGCTCTGCCAAGTGCCAGTCAATGGTACTGCACCAGCAAATTTGAAAAGTCCAGCTTGGGGCAGACAGGATTTAACATGAAAAGTTTATTAGGATATCACTGCCATCGTAATATGCTTGAATATGTATTCGACCTTCTGAAAAGCATTAGGTTTTTTGATTTTTTTTGGGAGGGGAGTAATTTATAAGGTAGACCTCCTGTCTTTTTCCTCCACACTCACTTGGCGGTGGTCGTTCACTTATTGTTGGTCTGCCAACCGCCATTGAAAAGCAAGAACATGGGTATTGATTTTTTTGTTGTCACATGTACCGAGGTTTGCAAACCGTTCATACTGATCAATCCATTACATCATGCATTGAAGTAGTCAAGGTAAAACAATAACAGAATGCAGAATCAATCAATCAATCAATTTCCCTCAGGATCAATAAAGTATGTCTGTCAATAAAGTGTAAAAGCTACGGAGAAAGTGCATTTCAGGTAAACGGTAAGGTGCAACATCATAATGACAGAGATTGTAAGGTCAGGAGTCCATCTTATCGACCCATTGAGGCATCCAATAATCTTATGACAGCAGGGTGGGAGCAGTCCTTGATCCTGGTCACACATACTTTCAGGTTTTTGTATCCAACTATAAAAAAATTACAAAATGTACGGGATCGAGAAAGTCTGCAGATGCTGAAAGTCCAAAGCAACACACATAAAATGCTAGAGGAATTCATGTCAGGCAGCATCTACGTTTCGGGCTGAGACCATCCTTAAGTTCTGAAAAGGAAGGGGGAAGACTAGCTGGAAGCTGATAGCTGAAGCCAAATGAGGAGAAAAGGTAAAGGGCTGGAGAGGAAGGAATCTGATAGGAGAAGAGAGTGGATCATAGGAGAAAAGGAAGTACAAGGGGACCTGGGGTAAATAATATGCAGGTGAGAAGAGGTAGAGGGCCAGAGTAGGGAATAGAGGGAGGGTAGGGGAAATTTTATTTTATCAGAAGGAGAAATCGATATTCATACTATCAGGTTGGAGACAGAATATAAGGTGTTGCCCCTGCATCTTGGCACAAGAGGAGGCTATGGTCCAAAATGTCAGAGTGGAAATGTGAATTGGAATTAAAATGTTTGGCCACTGAGAAGTTCCGCTTTTGGCAGATAAAGCAAAGTTGTAATGGATGCAGCCCAGTCCATCATGGGTAAGGCCCTCCCCGCCACGAAGCACATCTACACAGAGCACTCTCACAGAAAAGCAGCATCCATCATCGAGGCCCCACCACAAAGGCCATGCTCTCTTTTCACTGCTGCCATTAGGAAAAAAGGGACAGGATTCCACCAGGCTCAGGAGCAATTATTACCGCCCAACCATCCAGTTCTTGGACCAGAGGGGATAACGTCCCTCACCCCATCTCTGAACTGTTCCCACAACCTGTACATTCCAAAGTCTCTTCATCTCTTGTCCTCTCTATTTGATCGTTTGTTTATTATTATTTTCTTTCGTATCTGCACAGTTTGTTTTTTTGCATATTGGCAGTGTGTCCATCTTTTGAATGCAGACTTTATTGATTCTATTGAATTTCTTGGAATTCTACAGATGAACCATGGTGAGCATTCTAACTGGCTGTATCATCGTCCAGTGTGTGGGATGGGGGACTACTGCACAGGATCAAAGTAAGATGCAGAGAGTTGTAAGCTTAGTCAGCTCCATCATGGGCACTGGCCTCCATAGTATCCAGGACATTTTCAAGGACCGGTGCCTCAGAAAGGCGATGTCCATCTTTACGGTCCCCATCACCCAGGTCAGACGGTGCAGGACACATCTAATATGCTAAAGAAGGATGTTATGGACAAAATGGGAGGTGAGGACCTCGATAAAATCATTGTTACTAAAGAGATAGTGATGAGCAAACTAGAGGACCTGAAGGTAGATAAGTCCCCTGGTCCTGATGGGATGCATTCCAGGGTGCTGAAGGAATTGGCAGTGGTTATAGTAGATGTGTTGGTAATCATTTATCAAAACTCTCTAGACTCTAAGCAGGTCCCAGCAGATTTGAAGACAGCAAATGTCATGCCACATTTTAAAAAAGGATGTAGACAAAAAATGGGCAACTATAGGCCAGTTAGCTTAACATCTGTAGTCAGGAAAATGCTTGAAGCTGTCATTAAGGAAGAAATAGTGAAACATTTAGAAAGGCCGCACCTGGAGTACTGTGTGCAGTTCTGGTCTCCATACTTGAGGAAGGATATACTGGCTTTGGAGGCAGAGCAGAGAAGGTTCACCAGGTTGATTCCAGGGATGAAGGGGTTAACCTATGAGGAGCGATTGAGTCGCCTGGGACTATACTCTCTCGAGTTCGGAAGAATGAGAGGGGATCTTATAGAAACATACAAAAATTTGAAAGGAATAGATAAGATAGAAGTAGGAAAGTTGTTTCCATTGGTAGGTGAGACTAGAACTAGGGGACATTGCCTCAAGATTCAGGGGAGAAGATTTAGGACAGAGATGAGGAGAAACTATTTTTCCCAGAGAGTGGTGATTCTGTGGAATTCTCTGCCCAGGGAAGCAGTTGAGGCTTCTTCACTAAATATATCTAAGAAACAGTTATGCACCATTAGCCTTCATTATAATAAGGGACTACTTTATGTTTTAATAACACGTCGTTGCATGCACTATTAGGCACGCATTGATCTGTATGGGTGTGTCAAGTTAAGACTCTACCAGCAAAGAACCATGAAACTTCATTCCCGTCTCCAGCGTTTTTATTAGTAATGTAGTTGTGTAACCATGCCACATACACAACAAGTTAGATAGGCTTTTACATAGTAAGGGAATTACGGTAATGGTTATGGGGAAAAGGCAGGTAGATGAAGCTGAGTTTACAGACGGATCAGCCATGATCTTATCGAAAGGCGGGACAGGCTCGATGGGCCGGATGGCCTATTCCTGCTCCTATTTCTTATGTTCTGATGTCATGCCTTGTTCTCATTGCTCTCATCAGGAATGAGGTACAGAAACCTGAAGGCACACACTCAATGATTCAGGAACAGCTTCCTTCCCTCTGCCATCAATTTCTGAATGGACATTCAACCCATGAACACTACCTCACTATTTCTTTTATTTCTATTTTGTGCGGTACTTATTGATTTTAACATTGTGTATATATTTGGTATATTTTTGGTAATATATTTTCACACTTTTTCTCCATTATTATGTATTGCATTGTACTGTTGCCCCAAAGTCAGTAAATCTCACAACATATGCCAATGATATTAAATCTCATTCTGATTCTGTGGATGCTCGTAAGGAAACAAATCTCAGGTTTATATATGGTGATATATATGTACTTTGATAAGAAATTTACGGTACTTTGAACTTTGATATGTTTCTGCAATCGTTCAGCTTAATTTCTGAACTCCCAAGAACTGTTATCATTGGTAGACAAAATGATCTATTCCCAAAGTGTTTGCCAGTGAACAAATTCATAATAACCGTAAAACAACCTATTTATAGCTTTCAGATACTGGAAAATAATATGAAAATACTTTGCAGGTCAGGCAGCATCAGTAGATAGACAACGAACTTTCATTCGGAAAAAAAATTAGATAGATAATTCTTGTCTGTCATTTGACCTTTTATTCTTTATTTAATAATCTTATCAATAATAAATTGAACCATTCAAGGAAAATAACCTCCACTCCTGTATCTTTCCAAGCTTGGTGATGTTTACCAGGCTTTGTTCATATTATTGAGTCATGGCTTTTAGTTTTGCGACGAAAACACGTGCAATAGAATTGTTATTTAATCGCTTCAGCACGATCACTTTTTTGCGTTGTATTTGGGGAATTTCCGTCCGGCATCAGGTTGGACGCCCGCTGATGTCACTGCCTGCGCCAGGCTGAGGTCCTGACGGTTTCTGGAAGCTTCTCCGCCACAGCCTGCTGCCGGCGATCCACGCTCTCAATCTGCAGCCATTTTCCTTGTGCTCGGTGTCTGAAGCTCGGCGAAATGCCTGAGAAAAATGCCGGCAAATCCGCCATTAACGCGTCGAAGAGCGTTTATCAGGACCGCGACAAACCTGCTCAGATCCGTTTCAGTAACATCTCGGCCGCCAAAGGTGGGGAGGGCGGGAGGACCGGGGAGATTGAGCGGGGTGGACACGAGGACGGGGGGAGCGGGAGGATGGGTGAAAGGTGGGGGGATGGAGGGTGAGGGGAGGGGCAGAGCGAGAGGATGGGGGATGTGGAGGGACAAAAGGATGGGAAAGAGTGAAGTGGAGTGAATGGGAGGGGTATGAGGAGAATGGGGAGGGGTTAGTGGGAGGGAGTTGGAGAGGATGAAGGTCTGAGGGGCAAATGAGGTAGTGGGAAGGAATGGGTGGGTGTGAGGGGTAGATAGTGGGGGACTGAGGGAGGAAAACTGAGGTGGTGATGATGGTGGGGCTGAGATTCATGATGCAGTAGGACAAGATGGTGAGGTTTGTGCAGTAGAGAAAGGCAGCAGAGCCTTGGGATTTAAATGACAGGATGAGAATGGAAGGGTTCATCCTTGAAGATATTGGGAAGGATAAGAGGAGAAGGAGGGGAGATGATTTTCAGGGCATAAGCAGGGTAATGGAGGGAAGGATCAAGGAGTTGGTGGGAATAAGTGGTTGAGGGTGATACAAAGAGGTGCAAATTAATTGGAGGATTATTGGGTAACAATTGGGAGTATCAGATCGTGGAAGACTGGACCTTGGTCTTGGAGCTGGCATACTGCTCTTGGTGGTTGAAGAGGAATTATTTTGGGATTCCTTGTCTGGAACAACAAGTTGAGGCTTTCTTATTAACTGTCAGTCTTCTGTAAATCATCCAATTCATTGTCTGAGTGACAACTTGAGCAATGGATGTGAAACTGAATAGATGGTATAATTTATATCTAACCAAAGTAGGATTTTAATGAAGTGAGATTCAGTTATAAAATGTCTTTTTCTTTCTTCTAGCTGTTGCAGATGCTATAAGAACAAGTCTTGGTCCAAAGGGCATGGATAAAATGGTATGGAATTACTACATTTAGAATTAAACATTTTTTCTTTAATTCTTTTTATTAAAAAGGGGTCAATAATTATACCAGTGCCCAAGAAGAGCAGGGTGAGCTCCCTTATCGACTATCATCCAGTAGCACCCGCACCTATGGTGATGAACTGCTTTGGTTATGGCTAGAATTAACTCCTGTCTCCCCAAGGTCCTGGACCCACTGCATTTTGCCTATCACCACAACAAGTCTGTTGTGGACATGATCTTATTGGTTCTTCGTGTGGCCTTGGATCCCCTGGGCAATACAAATACCATAATCAGGATATTGTTTATTGACTACTGCTCAGCATTTAACACAATCATTTGTGCACTTCTGATTGAAAAGCTCTAGAACCTGGGCCTCTGTACCTTCCTCTGCAACTGGATCCTCGCTTCCTAACTGGGGGACCACAATAGGTGCAGATCAGAAATAACATCTCCACCTCGCTGACAATCAACACTGGTACGCCTCAGGAATGTGTGCTTAGCCCACTGCTCTAATTTCCCTACACACATCACTGTGTGCCTTGTCAGAATTGTTGGCATAATTTCAGATGTAACTCAGCTAGCTGAGTGGAGTCACAGCAACAACCTTACATTCAATGTCAGTGAGACCAAAGAACTGATTGTGGCCTTCAAAAAGGGTAAGATGAGGGAACACATACCAGTCCTCATAGAGGGATCAGAGTGAGCAATTTCAAGTTGCTGGGTGTCAATATCTTTGAGGATCTAAGCTGGACCCAACATATCGATGCAGCTACAAATAAGGTACGACAATGGCTATACTTCATTAGGAGTTTGAGGAGATTCGATATGTTGCAAATTTTTATAGATGTGTTGTTGAATGCATTCTAACTGATTGCATAACTTATAACTGGGGAAGTGATGTAACTCCTGTTAGGCTGTTTGTGGTAACTTATATTTTATTCTTTCTAATTCTACTACTTATATCTGTGCACTTGTAATGCTACTATGACACTAATTTCCTTTGGGATCAATGAAGTATATCTGGTATGGGGGAAGGTGGGGTGCTACTGCACAAATCAATGTAAGCTGCAGACAGTTATAAATTTAGTTAGCTCCATCATGAGCACTCACATCCATGATATCCAGGACATCTTCAAGGAGCAATGCCTCAAAAAGGCAGTGTCCATCATTAAGAACCCCCATCACCCAAGTCATGCCCTGTTCTAATTGCTGCCATTAGGAAGGAGGTACAGAAGCCTGAAGGCACACACTCAGCAATTCAGGTACAGCTTCTTCCCCTCTGCCATCTGATTTCTGAATGGACATTGAACCCAGGAACATAACCTCCATACTTTTTATTTTTGTACTGCTTATTTAACTATTTTATATGTGTGTATATTAACACTTTATGTAGATATTGTAATTCAGTTTTTTCTGTATTATTATGTATTGTACTGCTGCTGCGAAATCAACAAATTTTATGGTGTATGCTAGTGATATTGAACCTAATCCTGATAACCTGTTTCTGTTATCAATTTCTTTGTAACTGAGGAAGTTATTGAAATAGAAATATTCATTAATTGACAGCTCGAGAGCTGTCATTAGATCCAAACAATTACTTGTTTCCACCTTGTCTTGTATTTTGGATAACTTAGGATGGTCTACTGATGTACTTAAGTATATTGATAACCAATGTTCTAAAGGTTTAACCACAAGTTTTGTGCAATCCTTAATCACTTGTTGCATTCACGGTCCACTGTACTTGGCTCTCTGAGATGTGATTGGTATAGGATAAGGCAATGGAGTTTTTACAGATTGAAAAATGTGGATTATCTCTGGCTCAACTCAGCCAAGAAGTGGGAAACATTTCATTTTTAAGATTGTACATCCATTTGCCGCCTTTAGGGTTTGTTTTCTTGCACTATGCCTTTTTAGTTCACATTTTGATTCGTCTCTTAATTGCTCTACCCATGCCATAGATTCAAGATGGAAAAGGTGATGTAACCATTACCAATGATGGAGCAACTATATTAAAGCTAATGCAGGTGTTGCATCCAGCAGCAAAAATGGTAAGGGTTGAAAGAAAATCTGTGCAAAACATTTTAGATTAAATAAGCATCTAGTTCTCCAGTGCAGTGAAGATTAAGAGATAAGTTTTAAGTAGTCTTTATGTAACATGTTTTTGCTGTCTATGATTTGATCTTAAATGCAAATAATTCATCAAACACTACAAATTAATTTTCCTAATGAATAGCTGTTAATGCATGCAAACAATACTTGAATGCTTGTAAATTAACAAGAGAATTTTTTGAATATATAACTCAGCTGGTAGAATTGTCAAAAGCCCAGGATATTGAAGCTGGTGACGGGACCACTTCTGTTGTAGTAATCGCAGGAGCCTTGCTCGATTATTGTGCTAAACTACTTCAAAAAGGTATGTTGCATTTACTGTTCAGGCATAACTTATATACAATCATTAAATTTTGCGAATGCTGGAATAATTTTCTAGATTTAATGTATTTCTTATTGAGGAAAGCTGGTTACTTGGATGCTTGAAGGTAATACATACATGTTTTAACTGTCTTGGTTTGGATGAAACGTTACTTTCCAATTGATTTTAGCATTCCTTCTTTTAATTGCCTGTCCCAGAATGGTCTGAATTCAGTGAAAGATACAGTGCCTACAAAATGTATTCAAACCCTCCCCTCCCCCCGAGTGTGGATTTAGTTTGGCTCTTCTGACACTGATCAACAGAAAAAGACTTTTGTGTCAAAGTGAAAACAACTTTCTACAGATTTGTCTAAATTTATTACAATTATTAAACACAGTAATTGCATAATTACTCACCCCCTTCAGTATTTAATAGATGTACCTTTGGCAGCAATTACAGCCTTGAGTCTGTGTGGACAGATGTGTGCACATCTGGACACTGCAATTTTCCCCATTCTTCTTTACAAAACTGCTCAAGCTCTGTCAGATTGCATGGAGGTCGTGAGTGAACAGCCCTTTTCAAGTCCAGCCACAAATTCTCAGTTGGATTGAGGTCTGTACTCTGACTTGGCCACTCCAGGACATTAACTTTGTTGTTTTTAAGCTGTTACTGTGTAGCTTTGATTTTATGCTTGGGGTCTTTGTCTTGCTGGAAAACAAATCTCCCAAGTCTTGAAGATTGCATCAGATTTTCCTCTAGGATATCCCCGTGTTTTGCTACATTCATTTTACCCTCTACCTTCATAAGCCTTCCAGGCCCTGCAGCAGTGAAGCATCCCCACAGCATGGTGCAGCCACCACCATGCTTCACAATAGGGATGGTGTGTTTTTGATGATGTGTAGCGTTTGGTGTACATCAAACATAGCTTTAGTCTGATGACCCTTCTTGTATGGTCACTTAGTTTTTGAGGATGGCCTGCTCTTGGTAGATTTACAGCTGTAACATACTCTTTCCATTTCTTGATGATTGACTTAACTGTACTTCAAGGGATATTCAGTGACTTGGAAAATTTCTTGGGCCTATCTCCTGAAGTGCTTTTCAAGAACCTTTTCGTGGAGTTGCTTGGAGTGTTCTTTTGTCTTTATGGTGTAATTTTGCCAGGATACTGACTCGCCAGCAGTTGTACCTTCCAGATACAGGTGTATTTTTACTACAATCAATTGAAACATCATGACTACACATAGGTGATCTCCATTTAACTAATTATTTGACTTCTAAAACTAATTTGCTGCATCAGTGATGGTTTGGTGTGTCATATTAAAGGGGTAAATACTTATGCAATCAATTATTTTGTATTTTATATTTTTAACTAATTTATATCACTTTGTAGAGATCTGTTTTCACGTTGACACGAAAGAGTCTTTTTCTGTTGATCAGTGTCAAAAAAGAAGCCAAATTAAATCCACTGTGATTTTTTGGTCCAAATTTGAAATGATAATCTCTTGATGGCCACAAAGCTTTTTTGGTAACAGGTTACCCACCCAACTATAAGTTGTAAAGCTGACCTTCTGTTACCTTGCTTCCTCTTAATGTTTTCTTACATCACACATTGCCATCAATAGCCTTAATTATCTCAGTTCCTCAAGATCATTTAACCTCCATACCCTTTTTGCTGTTTCTGCTGTGGCAAGATTATCAAACTTGTTGACTGCAGCACCCTCCGGCAGATGGACTATATCTGGCTAAAATGCACTTCACTGCTTAGCAAACAGTTAACGGTAGAGATCTGCCACCATCCCTCCCTAGACCATACACTGTATCAGTCCTCTTTACAAATTTTTGGATGTTTTTCATTTCATCATAATCAAAGACTTATCCATTTCTTCAATGTTGCCTCTTTTTTTCCATGTTTTCTATTTTCAGTCCTAATTTTTCTTGGGTAACTTAATTTTAATTTGTTACAATGTAATGTAAATGTTTTTTGACTTTTGTTGTACAAAACTAACAAATGAACTTTTTTTATTTTAGGAATTCATCCTACAATCATATCTGAATCTTTCCAAAAGGCTGTGGAAAAGGGAGTTGAAGTTTTGAATGGCATTGCACAGCCCGTAGAACTAAGTGACAGAGAATCCCTCCTGAACAGTGCAACTACTGCTTTGAACTCCAAAGTAAAGATGCCTATCATTTGATAATATTTCATACTTAGTCTAAGAAGTTAGTCCTGGTTGTTAAGTCCGATTTAGACATGTGAGATCTGTTGAGCAGCCTATTTGTATATTCATTGTTGGATACTGTATAAATTTAGCAATTCTATCATTGTCACTAATTTAGTTGAAGATTGTCAAGCCATTCATTTGGAAAAGGAAACATGGGGTAATTGCTTTTCTGTATGTGTAACGCTCAGATGTCTGTGGACTAAATTGGCTGAATACTTGGATTAAGAATGTGGAAACCTTGGAGGCAGGAGTAGCATTGTTCATCTGCCAATTTTGGCTGAAGGTGCTTAAGGTGTTTCAACTAATTGTGGGTTCGCATATGGCTCAGTGTGTCAAATTTTCTGTTGCCAGTTGTGTACTAATTACCTCACCCAATTTTATTTTAAGCTGACAGTTTTGGCCTGATCCATTGAATCCTTCATGGTATTGGTTTTTAAGCACACTGTACTCCAGTTTCATTGTATTATTATATCAATTCAGGTGTGGCTGGCATTGCCCATGGAATGACAGTGATCAACAAATAATGAATGTTTCAGTGTTTGTCTTACTGTGCCATTTTGCTGTTTGTGCTTTTGGTTGCTTTATTTGTTGTTATCCACATATTGCACCATTGATTTGCTATGCCCAGGAAGAAGGAATTAGAATTTTTATCTTTAATGAGAACTGTTTGATAGATGAGTGAAAGGTAAAGTAAATTAGTGGTCTCAGGTTATGAAGAAACCAAGATGTGTAATCAAGTACAGTCACAAATGATGTACTCCTGAACCATCATTCCTAATAAAACATTGTCTTTCTGTAGGGTGTATTCTACTTCCAACAAACTTTTTCCAGTTGATCTTCAGTGTGGATAGTTATTGATTTATCTGCAGTTGGTGGTGATGGTTTTTCTTATGGCATGATCTCAAGTTGGATAATTTGAAGGATTCTGAAATAAATGTCAAGTACCTTCAGCTCCAACCTGACCCATGGCTGCCCTACCTTTGGTCTAGATTTCTCCTAAGGTTGATGATGGGAAACTGGGAGTGACATTTTAAGTGTCAGTTGTTATTTGATCAGTCTAAGAAAAGAATATTTTAAACATTTGTGTCCCAGTGTCTGGATACTAAGATTTTGAGGTTGATTGGTGATTCAAATTCTCATCATGATTTTTCACTGTATTTCGGTGTAACTGGAAGTTGGGAAAAGAACCAGAAGTGAACACCATGAGGATTTTTATTAAATCCACTGATTGATTAAGATCTACCAATTAGTGCTAGATAAATAGTGGAGGTAGAATCATGGTGTTCAAAGTAGAAGTGGATAATTAGACCATAAGACAAAGGAGCAGAAGTCGGTCATTTGCCCATTGAGATCATGAGCTGATCCATTCTCCCATTTAGTCCCACTCCCCCGCCTTCTCACCATAACCTTTGATGCCCTGGCTACTCAGATACCTATCAACCTCTACTACCGCCCGTGGCAACAAATTCCACAGATTCACCACCCTGTGGCTAAAAAAATTTCTTCGCATCTCTGTTCTGAATGGGCACCCTTCAATCCTTAAGTCGTGCCCTCTCGAACTAGACTCCCCCAGCATGGCAAACAGCTTTGCCACATCCACTGTGTCCATGCCTTTCAACATTCGAAGTGTTTCTATCAGGCCCCCCCCCCCCCCATTCTTCTAAACTCCAAGGAGTACAGTCCTAGAGTGGTTAAACGTTCCTCATATGTTAACCCTCTCATTCCCAGAATCATTCTTGTGAACCCTCTCCAACGTCAGCACATCCTTTCTTAAATAAGGAGCCCAAAACTGCACACAGTACTCCAAGTCAGGTCTTGCCAGTGCCTTATAGAGCCTCAACATCACATCCCTGCTCCTATACTCTATTCCTCTATAAATGAATGTCAACATTGCATTTGCCTTCTTCACCACCGACTGAACCTGGAGGTTAACCTTAAGGGTATCCTGCACGAGGACTCCCAAGTTCCGTTGCATCTCAGAACTTTAAATTCTCTCCCTATTTAAATAATAGTCTGCCTGTTTATTTCTTCTACCAAAGTGCGTGATCATACACTTTCCAACATTGTACTTCATTTGCTACTTCTTTGCCCATTCTCCCAATCTATCCAAGTCTCTCTGCAGACTCTGTTTCCTCAGCACTACTGGCTCCTCCACTTAGCTTTGTATCATCAGCAAACTTAGCCACAAAGCCATCTATTCCATAATCCAAATCGTTGATATACAACGTAAAAAAAAGTGACCCCAACACGGACCCCTGTGGAACACCACTGGTAACCGGCAGCCAACCAGAATGGGATCCCTTTATTCCCACTCTCTGTTTCCTGCCAATCAGCCAACACTCTATCCACATATATAACTGTACCATAATTCCATGGTCTCTTGTTTAGCAGCATTATGTGCGGCACCTTGTCAAAGGCCTTCTGAAAATCCAAATACACAACATCCACTGCATCTCCCTTGTCTAGCCTACTTGTATTTTCCTCAAAAAATTGCAATAGGTTTGTCAGGCAGGATTTCCCTTTAAGGAAACCCTGCTGAGTTCTGCCTATCTTGTCATATGCCTCCAACAATTAACAATCGACTCCAACAACTTCCCAACCACCGATGTCAAGCTAATTCTTGAAAGGAAATAATTTGTAGGACTGCAGGGCAGGTGGGGAAAAGTCAGATGATGTGGTTTACTCGTAAACAGAGCAAGCATGGACACACTCAAAGTAAAAACTCTGTTGGTTTTACAGGTGGTTTCTCAATATGCCAGCCTTCTTGCTCCAATGAGTGTTGGTGCGGTAATGAGCGTAATTGATCCAGCAACTGCAACTAGTGTGGATCTCAGAGATATCAAAATTGTCAGGAAATTGGGGTAAGAAGAAATATTAGTCAATTTGTTTATGGTTGATGTTTTGAAATTCAAATTCCTGAAATGATTTTGTATGAGTGAAAGTAAAAAGCTTCAGGAAATCTTGATCATTAATATTTGGGGCACTTGACAGAGCAAAGGCCAAACTCATTTTCCAAGTCTTTAATTTTTCTACATTAATGTTTGAGATGCGGTTGTCAAAGCATTGAGAAGGTGTTAGTGAACTGCCACCTTAAACTGCTGCTTTTCTGCAGGGAAGCCAAGATTCTGTGGATAGGGAATTCGAATCAACAATGTTGAAAGCTACATTTAGTGCCCTGGTCAATGCCAAGTGCTCTTACTTAATTATTTTATTCTTAAAATAAGATGGTTATGATACAACTGAGTGGCTTGTTTGGTCATTTCAGGAGATAGTAGTAGCAAATGGCCTTGCTGTGCTTTGTGAGTTGCATTTAAGCCAGTTTAAGATGGTCAGTTTCTTCCCCAAAAGGCATCAATGAATTAAAGGGATTTTAAGAAATTGTTGAATGATGGCCATTTTTTTACTCCAAATTATTTTTATTAATTTCAATTCCATTGTTTCTGTGGTGTGATTTGATTTGCTGATGATCTTTATACCATAGTATACAAAATATATTACTGCTTTATTTAGAAGCCTTGGCTGTCCCTTTAAGATGAAATGCATGTTAATGGGTAATTAAAATTTGCTTTGCAGAGGAACAATTGATGACTGTGAATTGGTGAATGGACTGGTTCTGACTCAGAGAGTTGTCAATACGGGCATAAGTCGTGTAGAAAAGGCTAAAATTGGACTCATCCAGTTCTGCTTGTCTGCTCCAAAAACAGATGTAAGTCCTTTTATATTTTTAGATTGCTTGAAATAATAAACCATGAGCAGCCATTAATTCCTTCAGTTGCTCAGAAAATTTCATGGTTTTTTTTTTTGGAATTCTGAAATATCTATTGGTAACTGTTGATCTAACCTTGTGTGTAAATTTTAAAATATAGGAAATGAACTTAGAAGAAACTATAGCAGAATGGATTTTAAATCCAGTACCATGTACGCTAAAAAAATTAATGCTGTTTCTGGTATTGGACTTGAAATTTGATGCGTTCTGTTGTGTGTCACGGTTTCCATTCTCTTTATCTTGAACTACTTTAGAATAGCTTAAAGCTTTCACATTGCCAAACTTAAGACGTTTTTCATTTGTGTTAAAACATCTGAATATAATTGAGGGAAGAAAGCTTCTGTGAGGCACTGCAACATTGAGGATAGTATATCTGGTGAATACTGTGGTGTTTTTTAATCAAAGTTCATATATGAATGCAGTAATCACTCTATTCCATTCTAATCTCAATGGAAAGTGCAATACATGATTCATTTTTTTCTTCAGTTTAATCTGAAAGACATAGTCACATTTTTTCTTTGGAATTAAAAATGTGACTATGTGCTTAAGAGGCCTGAGGGCTACATATAATGGTTTTACTGATAAGTAATATTAATGACATAGATTGTATATTGTATATCTGATATTAAGAAGATCATAATAGCACCAAGGTAATATCATACTAGGTTTTCATTAAGAATTACAAACAGAAGCCAAACCTCAAACATTGCTTTTCAAATGGGTAATTTACTGGACATTTCTTCTTGCAGCGACATAGCGTAGCAGTTAATGTAACACTGAGAGCGCTAGTGCCCAGGTTCAGTCCCCTCTGGTGTCTGGAAGAAGTTTGTCTGTTCTCCCTGTGGCCTCATGGGTTTCCGCAGCTGCTCTGGTTCTCCACAACCCCTACACTCACATTCTAAGACATGTGGATTAGTAGGTTAATTGCATCAAGTGGGTGTAATTGTGTGGCATGGGCTTATTGGGCTGGAAGGGCCTGTTACCTTGCTGTATCTCTAAATTAATGTTAGCAGGCTGCTTATTGAATGAGTAAGCCATTCAAAACCATGGGCAACTTCATTCTCAAAGTACCCAGGTCAAATGAAATCAAATGTGTTAACGATGTTTGGCTATTTTCTTTATAAAATTGGGAGAAGCAGTAAAAGAGTTGTTAAAGATGTATGAGGGTAACACAAATGTGTTACATGATCTTTTCACAAAAAAAATGTTGGCCGTTAAGGCAAACTGTACTACATCCCTGAATGGACTTCAGTTTGAATTCCATGCATCACCTCACATGTCGACCTTGTAAAATGCAAAGTGTTGCTCTAGTACAAGCATAATATAACTATTTTTACAAGAGCTTTTGTTATTATTTTACTTCAGCCAAGTAGCATTCAGTGTTTATGCTATAAATAGTTGAAAGTCTCTTGCTTTAGTACAACTTGGCTTTTGAAGATTCACATGCATTGTGTTGTCAGCTACAACTGATGTTGATCTTCGAAAGTAGCTGTTTTCAGCTATGAAAGACCACGCCAACTGGGTGTTGAACCAGTGTGCAAAAAGACAACAAATTGTGCAAATACAAAAAGAAAGAAATAAAATAAGCAAGCAATAAATATTGAAAGCATGAGATGAAGAGTCCTAGAGAATGAGTCCATCGGTTGTGGGAATATGGGGCAGTGATGATCCCTTTGGTTCAAGAGCCATATGTTTGAGGGGTAATAATTGTTCCTGAACCTGGTGGTGTGAGTCCCAAGGTTCCTGTACCACCTTCCTGATGGCAGTAGTGAGAAGGGAGCATGACCTGGGGGGTGGGGATCCTGATGATGGATGCTGCTTTTTTGCAACAATG